>NW_006442489.1:28892-56172 GCF_000325575.1 Pteropus alecto
CGGGGGCGCGCCTGCGCCTTTTAGAGTATGCAGCTGAAACTTATTGGATTTCATTAACCAATGTCACCAGAAAATAATTGATTAATTAATTTTTAAATGACCTTATTACCTAAAGCATTATACAAATTTAATGCAATCCCCATCAAAATCCCGTTGGCATTTTTTAAATAAATAGAACAAAAAAATCATCAGATTTTTATGGAAGCACAAAAGACCCCGAATTGCCAAAGCCATCCTGAGAAAAAAGAACGAGGCTGGAGGCATCACTCTGCCCGACTTCAAATTATACTACAAAGCAACAGTAATCAAAATGGCATGGTATTGGCAGCAAAACAGACACACGGACCAGTGGAACAGAATTGAGAGCCCAGAAGTAAACCCATATTTATGTGGGCAAATAATTTTCTACAAAAAAGTCAAAAACATACATTGGAGAAACAAAAGCCTCTTCAATAAATGGTGCTAGAAAAACTGGAAAGCCACAGGCAGAAGAAGGAAACTAGACTTTTGTCTATCACCGCACACCAAAATTATCTCAAAATGGATTAAAGACCTGAATATAATAAAACACAGTAGAAAACATAGGAACTAAACTCAAGGACCTTGGACTTAAATAGGATTTTATGAATTTGACCTCAAAGGCAAAGGAAGTAAAAGCTAAAATAAATGAATGAGACAACATCAAACTAAAAAGCTCTGTACAGCAAAAAAAAACTGTCAACAAGATAAAGAGACAAACATCTCAATGGGAAAATATATTTGCAAGCAACGCCTCCAATAAGGGCCTAATATCCAAAATATACAAAGAACTCATACAACTCAGTAACGACAAAAAAACAAATGATCCAATCGAAAAATGGGCAGAGGACCTGAACAGACACTTCTCCCTAGAGGACATACAAATGGCCACCAACTATATGAAAAGATGCTCAACATTGCTAGCTATTAGAGAAATACAAATCAAAACCACAACAAGATACCATCTCACACCTGTTAGAATAGCTATAATCAACAGGACAAATAATCACAAACATTGGAGAGGATGCAGAGAAAAAGGAACCCTCCTACACTGCTAGTGGGACTGCAAATTGGTACAGCCACTATGGAAAACAGTATGGAGGTTCCTCAAAAAACTAAGAATTGATCTACCATATGATTCAGCAAATGCACTACTGAGTATTTACCCCAAAGACTTGAAAACCCATATTTGAAAAGATATTTGCACACCAATGTTCATAGCAGACGTACTCACAGCCAGGACATGGAAGCAACCGAAGTGTCCTACGATAAATGATTGTCTAAAGAAGCTGTGGTACATATATACAATGTTCTTACTCATCCATAAGAAGAGATGAAATACTGCCATTTTGCAACAACCTAGGTAGACTTCGAGACAATCATGCTAAGTGAAATAAGCCAGACAGTGAACACACAGTGTAAATATATATGTGCCTTACTGTTAAAGTGTACAGCTGAAACTTACTGGATTTTATTAACCAATGTTACCATAAAAAATAAATTAATTATTTTTTTTTAAAAAGAGAAAAAGAAATAATAAATAAAATGGAACCAGAGCTGCCATCCCGGAGGAACTGCAACAGGGACAAAATAACCTTTGGAATGGGCATAAAGCAACCTTGTACCCCAAAGAACCGTTTGCAGATAACAAGAAAGAAGATATTATGACTATCAGACTGACTACTGGACTAAAAATTAAAAACATTTAGCATTAACATCACTATAGTATATTACCTGCACCAATAGAAATGTCTCCCTTCTATTGATGTAGTTGTTCTCCCCTTTCTCATAAATACCCATTCCCATTGTCTCCTAATTGGAACACTATTGGGGCTTCAGCTTAAATCAGTGCATCTCACATAGTTATTCTTTGATCTCAAATAGATGCTTGTTGCTTCTCACTTTGAAAGGCCTTTTTTATTTTTAGGTTAATGAACAAATGAAAAAATTTTGATAATGCAAAAGAGAGAAAGGAAGAACTGCTGAAAAGATGTCCCTAAGTGGGGGTGGGGATATAGGGAACTGAAAGGGCTGGAGCAGAAAGCAGCATAGATGGTTTATTTAAGGTTATCAGGCAGGGAGGTGTGGGTACAGCTGATGATAGCTGGGTAGATAAAGTGGGAGACTGTGAGGCTCTTTTCTGATTGCTACTATTTTATCCCTATTAACTTAACAATGCCTCATTCTGAGAAAACTTTAAACCAAAAGGAAAACCTCTCTTCTGAGGTCATAGAGTTTTAATAAACTTGTACAGGGAAAGTGGGTGAGAAGGGCCTGGGAGAGATTTTTCGAAAAGTAGAAAATGCGAGAATCAATGCTGGGCAGCAGCAAGAGCACAGGAACAGTGCCATTATGCACATTGCACAATGCAGAAGCAACAGCATTACCATTTAGATTTTACTTTATTTGTTCCTAGCCCAAGTCCCACAATTACCAATCTTTTACTTAGCCCAAATATGAAGTCCTCCTCTAGCTACTTGAGTTAAATCTGCCACCCTGATCAGTTTAAGTACTGTACTTAATAGTCTAAGGCCCATCTATAATCAGGAGCCTGTACATCTCACTACTTAATATGCTACGCAAAAAGTCATTGGTTCACAAATATTAGCTGCAACGTCCTAAAACCTTGAAACATTTAAGTAGAAGGAATTAAAGTTGTCAGAAAATACTATCTAGCCATCACCTTCCTTTAAGTAGCAAAATTGAACAAGGCATGGAATGCCATTAGACTACTTGTCACAAAGGGAAACCTACCAAACACCCCAAACCATTAAGACAAGAGGATTGATTACACAGACTGTTATACCACCTCTGACTTTGGGTTTGTGCCTGTCAATAAACTCTATACGTATGTAAAAAAAGAAAAGAAATTGCTCCAATCCTGAGTCTATGTGCCCATAAGCAGTATTATGCTAAATTTATTCTGACATTTTAGGCAACTAAAGGTAACTAATTAATGCACTCATAATTTCGGCTGATTGCTAATCTAAATGACCAAAATTGATGGACTAGCCCTGCACATCAATAGGGTAACCACACGGTCATGTTTTTGAGGAATGGGTATGTTTATTTTCCACAATAACAAAGAGGTCAACAGCGATTCTGCTCCAAAACATACAGTAACTGTAGTTTACAACTGCAGAAGAAAAATCTATTAACACAAAGAGAAGACAATTAATCTAATTCTACGGAACACCAGCAGCCCAACTGTAAATCGTATACTTCAGGGGCGAAGAAAGTTTTTCTATAAAGTTCCAGATAATAAATATTTTAAGTTTTGCAGGCTACATGGTTTCACTTGCAACCAAGTCCTGAGACACCTTGCAGGAGTTCCTCCTAGGGATGTGGAAGAGTCAGGTGACACTCTCAGCTCCGCCCACGTGTTCCTTGCCCCGTAGGCCCGCCTTACGCATGCGCGGGTGGGGGGCGGGCAGCAGGGCGTTGGAACGTGGCCGCCTGGCGGGACAGAATGGGGCTAAATGTAAGGGCCGTTTTCTTCGACCTGGACAACACACTCATCGACACTGCCGGGGCGAGTAGAAAAGGCATGTTGGAGGTAACTTCCGCGTATCCCCATCCCTCCTCCGGGCGGAGTCAGCGTGCCCTACCCGTAATTGCGCGCTCTCCCGGTTCTCTTGGTGCCCTTTCCCCTCTCCACTTACGCGGCGCCGGAAGTCAGATGATCCTTCAGGGCCCCCGGGGGCATTGGCCTTTCTTTTGAGACCCCTGTACCGGAGGGAGCGGGAAAGAAGGACGACTGGGTTGGGGAGGCAGCCTTCCCTCCAGCACGGCATTTTAAGTCACCTGCCTGCCACGCTCTGGGAAGCTGGGTTCTTGAAGTTGGTTCCGGCGCTTTGGGACCCAGAAGGATGTCATTAACGGTGCCACAATGGTATGAGTTGCCACCATACAGACGTTCACATCATGCAGCGAGTCACCTGGCTTTTTGCTAGGACAGGTTTGAATCAGCCAGGACGAGTGCACGCACCATGCTCTCTGTGGTTGACCTCGGGGGTGGGTTGTCCCCCCACTGCGTGTTCTTCGGTGGGTTTTTGAGGAGACTTAGAAGTTCCACAACTGTCAGTGGTGAGCCTAGACTTAATCAACTCCTGAAGTATTCTCTGCAGAAACTCCCCTCCTGGCACTCTTAGTAGATTTCTGAGATACTCAAAAGTCTGTCCTGCACAGGGCATTCCTTTCAGGAGGCATTGCATCAGCATCTCTTCCTTTCTAAACCCACATATGCTGTATCAGACCTTTCCTATGTTCTTCAAGCCCCTAATGCATCTGTGCTTTCTCTCCTCTGCCTTCAGCTTTAAGGAGAAAACCAAGGATTATCAGATATGAAAAACCCACTTTCTAAAGCTAATCTTTCCAACCCCAAGTGTCCCCTCCTCTTCATGCTTAGTTAGGTGTTGTCTTTCTAGATCTTCATCCTCTTTCTTGGTGCATTCCATCCCTGCATATGACGTCTGCCTCATACTTTAAAAAAAGGAGGGATATCCCCCTTAAATCTTTGTTCTTCTGCTAGATGTTACCTGCCTCTCTTGACAGCCATGTTTTTCAAGAGAAATCTATACCCATTATCTCTATGCCTCTACTTCCTATTTATTCCTAAATCTATTGCAATGTAGTTTCCATCTTTGCCACTAGAATGAAATTAACAAGTCATTAAGCATCTTCCAACTCGCCAGGATCAGTGAAAGTTTTAAGTGTGTTTTAATGACTTAGTTGAGGCATTCCACATTTTTGACTGCCTGTCCATCTTCACATCCTTGTCCTTGACCTCAGGGGCACCAGCCTGTGCTGTATTGCCTCCAGTATCTCCAGCTGCTGACAGTACACATTTACCTGTGTGTTCTTGGCAGGCCAAGTCCAGTGTGTCACAATTAGGCTAAATCATGCTATAGGCCAAGAGATTAAGCTTTAAAATCAGCTATTTGAATTTAAATCACAGCTCTCCCAGTACCTAGCTGGAAGTACACGAACAAGTTACTTAACCACTCTAAGCCTCAAATCCTCATTATAAAATTTGCAGGGGAAGTACACACAATCTGATGTTCACTTCACGAATCCGCCCTGTTACCCAGTCATCACCTCCTGCATATCTTCCTAGCCCTTGTCTTAGTTAAAGCTGGACTCATCTCTCATCTAGACTGTTGCTGTGGTCTTGTCTATATTCCTGCCATGGTAAAATTTCTGAAACAAATGTTAGATTGTATTTCTCCTTGGTCTTTACACCCTCTTGTTTACCAGCACTGTATTTCATTCAGATATCTCTTAATGCACTTGCCAAAGGTATTATAATTCTTTTTTGCAACTCAAGACTCCCACAACTAAACAGTAGTCTTCTTAAGAGGGAACTGTCAGTCATCTTCATTTGACATAAAGTAAATGTTGAATGAATGCTAGATGGCTGGTTAAAAATCCAGGTATCCCCACTCTTGATTCTTTTGCCACCTCCTTTGAACTGTGTGCTTTTGACTACACAAGGAATGCTTTATCACATAAAAATATAACAACACCCATAAATGTTGGCCTATTTAAAAGTAACATGCCAGCTTTATATATCACTCTGAATGAATTATGAAAAGAGGAAGAAGGGGGAAAGGTCTAGCCATTGCCTTGGGCTTGTGGCGGAGTCATACACTGACTATATAGATCAACTTTAATTTTTGTTTACTTCTGAGAAAGTTATTTCCATTCTCTACAGGCTGTCTCAGTGTCATTATACAGGAGGAAGGCTTCTACAGAAATTTAGGTTTTCTCAGTGAACAAAGCAGAAAAGATTTCTGCATTTGCAAATTTACTTTCTAGTGAGGATGACAGTGAATATAATACACCAAATGTATTTCTAAGTGTGTTAGGCAAAGTGAAGAGGGGAACAAATCTCAATTTTAAATAGGTTGGTCAGATTATGCTACATTCAGTGAATGATGATTAAGCAAAGATTTGAACTAAAAATAACAGGAGTGCTGCTTGAATTGTTAGGCTATATACAGGCAGTCATAGTTGGTGAGCATATATTTTTAACTGTTTTATCTGGAATTCAGCAAACTCATATCTTACCCATAGTGTTATATGGTTCTAACCCTCAAAAAAGTCTTCTTAAATCACAATTAGTTAAACAATAATAGTGATGCTATTAACTTTAATTTTGGCTCCAGGGAGCAGGAAGTAGAATAGTTTTCTTTTTCTGTGTTATAAGACACAGTCTTAAATAGAGTTTTGAAGTAGATGAAGTTCGAGTTTGTATTACGTCTACAAATTGATTCCCCATCCCCTAGCCCCCACTATCTTAGGGCCTCTTTCTTCACACCTATAGGTACTTGGTGGGCTTATTTTTCTCATAATTTTTTCAAGCCTACCTTACCCTTTGCACAAAATGTCATCATACCTCCAAATTAGAGGTCTTTTCCCTCCACCTCCAATTCAATCAAGACTCCCATGCTCTCAGTACAAATGTTAGGAGAATTTGTACTGATAATAACATATACTAATTCAACTGGGGTGTTTTTCTGTTTTATCTAATATTAATATGTGAATAACTGATAAACTTTTTTCCCAAATGTGTTATATAATTTAAATGCTACTTGCTATTCCACACGAATCTGTAATTAGTTACTATGTAACAAAATGGGAAAGTTAATTCAGGGGATGTAATAGGAAGAAATTTTGAACCTTGAGAGTGGTATACTGTGCCTTTACAAGAATCTCCCCTTTAAGGTGAGCCAATTCTGCCTTTTCAGAGACCCAAGAATGTGCTTAATAAATTGCCAATTACAATAACAGAAAATTTGATCTTTATTGGGAGCTCTCTGTTTATTATAAGCCAGCTCCTATTTAAGCTCAAGCACAGTGGAGTCCTAGAGACCTTTTTCTTTTTATTGGGTACTAATAGGGTTACTAAAACTTTAAAATGACCTTCAATCATAGCTAAAGAGTAATTCAGTTGACATTATTATAAAAGATGGTGATATAGACATGAAGGTTGAAAAAGCTTTATTTGTTAATTGAAATTTAACTTTATAAGGCAAAATTTTTCAGTGTTTGCCTTCACCTAAAATTCTTAAGGCTGGTATATTTTCTTGGACTAATGAAACTTTTAATTATTACATTTCCTAACGAGCACAAATAGCCTGAAAAATATTTCCTTTACTTTTGGTGTAGGTGATTCTTATGCTCTGAAGGAAGAAGTATGTGTCTATTCATCTCTATATTTTTTTCAGTAGGTGAATTGAGTGTCTGATGTGAGTAGCGTACCACTTATTCTCTGTATAGTTTAGGGCAACATATTTTAACTTGTTTGATCTCTTTGCTTCGATAACAGACAATTTTAGTCCTAACTATGTGCATTGCACTCATCCTTAAATATCCAAAATTATCTTGGCATGGTTGACTTGCCCCAGTTATCCCTAAGACAAGGACTCCAAGTGCATGTAGTTCATTTGGGAGGTGATCCCAGGAAGCACTGTAGGAGGATGGTGGAATAAGACTGGGAAGAGAAGGAAGTGGATACAGGTTATTTAAATGAACAGGTTACTGGTATGAACATTTGGGGAAATCTGGGAGACAGTATGCAGAACGTTCTTTACTTGTCCCTCCCAAGAGGCAAGAAAACTGTGATATTTATTCATCAATTAATGTCACTCATTGGCTGAGGCCTATTCCTGGGCAGCACTTCATCCCAGCCTATGTGCATGGGTGCCCCTATGGCCAAATAGAGCCCTCAGGCAGAGAAGCCCAAGCACTTACAGTGTGAAGCCATTGGCATGTATAGGAATAGTGTATACCAAGGGGATTTGGTATACACTTCTACAGCCTGGGACTCAAGGCCCTCTACAGACTGATTCTAAACAGACTCTCCAGTCTCATCTCTTAGCATCTTGCCTCACATGACTTCCATCTTGGCTGAACTAAGCTTCTTGCTTTTTCCAGTTTACAGAATTCCAAACTCTATGTCTTTGTTTATGTAGTTCCTTTTGTCTGTACTGATTTTATCCTCCTCCCATCCTTCCTCTGCCAAGCCTTATTCAACAACCCTGTGGAATGACTTGTTCTTTCTATTTTATTTCCACAGTTCTTATTCACAAGACTGCATAGCACTCAACTCAGTATTTGTGGTGGTTGTATACCTGCTTATTTTTCCCAATACATAATGTCATGAGAACAAGGGATCCAGTCTCCAGGTGCCTAATACAGTAGTGTGAAAGCAAGCATGCGGGCTTTGGAAGTAGGCAAGTGTGGGTTTAAATCCCAGCTCGGGCAAATTACTTAACAGTTCTGAACTTCTATTTCCTCATCTCAAAAAGGGAACTCCTTTTGCAGAGTCAGAAATGTAGAAATAACATATGTGAGCATTGGGCATATTGCTCACCACGGTAGGGTCTTCGTAACTGTTAGAAGACAGGCCAAATGAATGAGAGCTTAATGTAATGAAAGCCAAGATAGAGAGCTGTGGGAACACTAGGAGGAGTGCCTAATTCTGAAAGGGAATCAGAACCAGGGTAGCGAAGAGTGACTCAGAACTACTTGAAGCTTTTTTTTTTTTTTTAATCTGGAAAACTAGGTTTGGAAGAAGCACTGGGTCATTAAACTGCTGAAATCACAGAACATGCTTGATTCCATTAGAGCTATATGCACATTTTTAAAAGTACAGAATTGGATCCTGTTTTATATGATCTTCAAAACATAAAGTGTATATAGATGAGAACAGGTGAGATGAGCTAGCGTTATTTCTGGGAAGAGTCTAAATAATAATTGTTAGAAATTTTAAATGAGAATATAATCAATAATATTGTAATAACTATGTATGGTACCAGAAGGATACTGGACTTATTGAGGGGGTCACTTGGTAAATTATATAAATGTCTAATCACTATGCTATATACCTGAAACTAATATAATATTGAATGTCAACTGTAATTGAAAAATAAAATAATTTTGTATGAAAAAAATTTAAAATATTTCACTAAATATAAACACAAGCTTTATTTTTATGTTCATGAACAGAGTGAAAGGTGGTGAACTTAAGCTGCCAATTGAAGGATTTTATTAGCTATATATGAAGAATCTTTTTAGAATAGAAATTGGTAAAAAAATATATATATATATATGAATGAGTTGTCTTGAAAGGTTGAGAGATTGTCACTTTGGTGTTTTTTAAAAATAAGAACAGCTCCCACTGGAAATGGTGTGGTAATAGAGCTGCCTTAAGACAGAGGAATGGAGTTAGAATCCCTGTGCTCCGGGTTTATAGGATCACATCTTTTCATGGTATGATGGTTAAAAACATAGTCTGTTAATGGAGTTGTTTTCCTTTATTTAGGTGATTAAGCTCTTAAAATCAAAATACCATTATAAAGAAGAGGCTGAAATCATCTGTGACAAAGTTCAAGTTAAACTCAGCAAGGAATGTTTTCATCCTTCCAATACGTGCATTACTGATCTAAGGACTTCACACTGGGAAGAAGCAATCCAGGAAACAAAGGGTGGTGCAGCCAATAGGAAATTGGCTGAAGAATGTTATTTCCTGTGGAAATCTACACGTTTACAGCATATGACACTAGCAGAAGATGTCAAAGCCATGCTCACTGAACTTCGAAAGGAGGTCTGCCTACTTTTATTAACAAATGGAGACAGACAGACCCAGAGGGAAAAGATTGAGGCTTGTGCCTGTCAGTCCTATTTTGATGCTATCGTTGTAGGTGGAGAACAGAAAGAAGAAAAACCAGCACCTTCCATATTTTATTACTGCTGTGATCTCCTCGGAGTACAGCCTGGGGACTGTGTGATGGTTGGTGACACACTAGAAACAGATATACAAGGAGGCCTCAATGCAGGGCTGAAAGCAACAGTCTGGATAAATAAAAATGGAATAGTGCCACTGAGGTCATCCCCCATGCCACATTATGTAGTTTCTTCTGTGCTAGAGTTACCTGCTCTGTTACAAAGCATAGACTGCAAAGCAAATAAAAGGACATGATTATGTATTTTACAGAATTTGAACTAAGAAAAGTTAAGGCATTTCTTATACTATGACCTAGTTCTAAGAATAATTTTACTTATTTAATAATTTTACTTATTATTTAATAGCCAACCAACCACTGGCTGGTATTTATATATGGAAATACAGAACACATTAATACAGTTAGCTTTGGTAGTATGGTCAAAAAATTTGAAGACATGTATTATTTGTTAATCTGTGACTTGAAGTTTTTTTAAAAATTATTTTATAAATCTTTTAGCATCTTGGATCCAAGAAGATATCAAGCAGGACAGCTTATACATGGATGCAAAATACAGGTTTTATGTTCTGGCTTAAAAATAGATATTTTTAAAAAATAGACATTCTAAATCATATAATAGAAATTTATCAGAGCAACTGATAAATAAGTCATGCAAATAAGTACTAAGTAATGCAAATTAAGGCATTTCATAGATTATCTTGTGTATTTTATTTTTAAAAAATTTGTACACCATATTTTTACTTGCTTTGAATGTATACTTTCTTTTATGAATCTAATTTTTCTTCATGATCTTTTTTGGAGGGAGGGAGCTTTCAATTTTCCTGTGATGTATACATGACAAAAAATTCCTCCAGTAAAATAATCTGTTAAAAATCAACATGTTGCCCTTCTTTTCCATGACATTTTCACATCTTTCCAGAGTGAGCTTTTAGTTTCCTATTAGTCTTTACCTCTTATGAAAGTATTTTTACTATCTTTCCCCAGTTATACAATGGAGTTGAGGGGACTAGACTGTCTTGCTGGGGTTAAGTGCAAGCCACATGGCATCAAAAGTCATTTTCCTTTTGTGGATACATCAGAGAGGAATTGTCTTGGTGCGGCCTAATGAGTCCTTCCCTGCCCCACCCCCGTCTGTTCTCTACTGACTGAATAGTTTCATCCATATTATGAAAACTATTAGAAAATTAGGTTTTGCTATGAACCATTTACAAAATGCCAATGTATTATTTGACTGGCTCTTGGTATTACTATCTGTCCCGACCCGCAGGACCTAGTTATTGCGCGGAACCCGAGGAGGACCTTACCTGAAAGAAAACATGGGCGGGAGAAAAGAATGGAGGCAAGACAGTATTCTGATCAAGCCTCAAAATTTTATTCAGCAGCAAGAGTATTTATACAGGACTAACAAAGGGGGGCAGGGCTAGCTGGGCGGGAGAGTATCTGTCACAGGCGCATTGGTTCTTAGCTGGTGGGGTGAGGAGTGGTAAGGGTTAGAGGGAGTGGGAGTGAAGGAGGGAACTGTAACTCTGGGCTGGGCTGACTGCTAGGGGGCTAACAAGATGCAGGATGCAGATAAGGCCTCGCCTAGTCACAAGATTCTTTGTTCTTAGTTTTGGCTCCCAACACTATCTTCCTTAAGTCTCCTATTTTTCAAATTTTGGGAAATGTATCCAATTTCTATATCCAATTCAGGGTTCACTTTGAGCTCATTAATGACTCCATAGCAAGGCATCTTGCAACTAGAAAAATTTCTATAGACAGCCTCATGATTTCACCATCTTAGAGTAATATGGTTAATTAAGGAAAAAATGAAATAATGATTTGCGGTTTTGGTAGGTTTTTAAGTTTTGTATAAGAAACTACAAATGTAAAATATTAGGCTGTCTGATAGGATTTGTATAACTATGACTTTTTCAAGTATACTATGATTCTGATACTAGATTCTAGATTGTGCCTCTCTATGAACCTATCTAGCCAATCATTTTTTGTCTACTACCAAGAACAGAATTCTCTGCCATTGTGCAGTGCCCTGCTGTGTTTACTTCTCTTGATTTTCAAAAATAGGATTGTGCCATTAACTGTCCCAGAATGCTGTTGCTGTAAAGCTGAACATTTGAAAACAGGGTATTTTTGTATGTATTTACAGGTATGATGCCCATGTGACCTCAATATTTTAGTTATTTAAAAATCATTAAGTTGGAGGACCTTGACAGAAAAATAATTATGAACATGATTTTTCTAATAAATGATGTGTAATACTGAGTTTCCTTTTAGCTGTCCCACAGGATGGATGTGAGCAGTGTCACATTCATTATGCTAACTGGAGAAGGTTCATCACTAGTAGATCACAACAGCAGATCTCAACAAGATAGAGCATAGGATGTTATGTGAGCAGTTTTTCAATGAAAATTATCTGCAGGATAGAAAATGAAATAAAATAATTGAGTTTCTTTGTCTTCACAGTTTGTATTCTATACAGTGCAGTAATGCAATATTACTTTCTATTTGCACCCGTCCTTAGGGAAGGATTTTGTGGTTTTCTACCTTCTGAGCGGAATGTTACAGAAGATATTAAGAAATCTTGGAATAGATCTATGATTTTATTAACGATTTTGTTTTAAAATAATATTACTTAAAATTAAAAAATGATGTAATGGCAGTGTCCTATCTTGATTTTTTTTGTAGTTTCCCTTTAGTGGTATGCTCATACAAAGCCATAAATTCACAATTGTCCAGAGGTTCTCCCAAATACTATAGTTAGAGAAGTCCTAGATAGACACACTGACTTAAAGATGGATGTTTTCTAATTCCGTATACACATTCACCCACTGGTGCACGAACAGCTTAGATTTGGTAGGGCCCAGAACCCAAAAATGTTGTAGAAAAGACAGTTTTTTATAGTTGCAGAGGTACTTGGTTTAGTATCTTCAAAGTTCTTTGTAACCCACAATAAAAAACATTCTCCTGCTCAAACCATTAAAAACATTTATCTATTAGTTAATATACCTTAATATGTATGTTAAATACAGTTTAATTTTTATTATTTTTGATGACATTGGTTAACGAAATCCAGTTTCAGGTGTATACTTTAACAGGCATATATTTATTGCATTGCATGTTCACCTCCCATAGTTAGATTTCAGTCACAACATATTTGACCCCCTTTACCCCACCTATATACCTCCTTCACCCTCCCTCCTACCCTCTGGTAATCACTAGTCTATTGTTCATATCCATGAGTCTCTATTTGTCCTATTTCTTTGTTGCTTTTAAGTTTATATCTCACATATAAGTGATACCATGTGGTTTTCAACTTTTTCTGTCTGGCTTATTTTGCTTAGAATGATTATCTCAAGGTTCATCCATGTTCTCGCAAATGGCTGTATTTCATCTCTTATAGTGAGTAATATTTCATTGAATATATATACCACATTGTATATATGTACATATATTGTATATATGTACCACAGCTTCTTTAGCCCATCCTCTATTGTAGGACACTTTCGTTGCTTCTACATTCTGGCCACTGTGAATAATGCTGCTATGAACATTGGTGTAAAATATATCTTTTCAGATATGGGTTTTCTAGTCTTTGGGGTAAATACCCAGTAGAGGGATTACTAGATCATATGGTAGATCAATTTTTAGTTTTTTGAGGAACCTCCATACTGTTTTCCATAGTGGCTGTACCAACTTGCAGTCTGACCAGCAGTATATGAGGGTTCTTTGTTCTAACAGGTGTGAGATGGTATCTCACTGTGGTTTTGATTTGCATTTCCCTAATAGCTAACGATGTTGAGCTTCTTTTCATATGTTTGTTGGCCATTTGTATGTCGTCTAGGGAGAAGTGTCTGTTCAGTTCCTCTGTCCATTCTTTGATTGGATCATTTGGTTTTTTTGTTTTTATTGAGTTGTATGAGTTCTTTGTATATTTTGGATATTAGGCCCTTATTGGAGGCATTGCTTGCAAATATATTTTCCTATTCGGATGGATGTCTCCTTACCTTGTTGAGGTTTCTTTGCTGTACAGAAGCTTTTTAGTTTGATGTAGTCCTGTTCATTTAATTTTGCTTTTGCTTCCCTTGCCTTTGAGGTCAAATTCATAAAATCCTCTTTAAGTCCAAGGTCCTTGAGTTTAATTCCTATGTTTTCTTCTATGCATTTTATTGTTTCGGATTTATATTCAGGTCCTTAATCCATTTTGAGTTAATTTTTGTGTGTGGTGAAAGACAACAGTCTAGTTTCATTCTTTTGCAGGTGGCTTTCCGGTTTTCCCAGCACCATTAAATACAGTTTTGTATAGTTAACTGAAGCAAATTTTATAAAACTACTTCCTTAGTACATATGATGCTCATATATTTTCATTCCATCCTCTTTTTAAATTAAGGAATATATTTTATTTGTTTTTGAACAAGTACTATTTACAATTCACAAGCCAAAAGAATGAAAAAGAGCGAGTGGCAAAAATTCTAATATCTTCCTGTATATCTGTATATACCTCAAAGATAGTGTGGATCTAGTTCCAGACCACCACAATAAAGCAAGTATTATAATAAAGCAAGTCACATTAATTTTTTGGTTTCCCAGTGCATGTAACAGGTATGTTTATACTGCACTGTAGTCTATAAGTGTGCAATAACATTATGTTTTTTAAAAAATATACTGTGTGTACCTAATTTAAATTTTTTTAAAAAATAAAACAGCTAACCATTATCCAAGCTTTCAGTGAGTTATAGTCTTTTTGCTGGTAAAGTGTCTTGCCTCATTGTTCATGGCTGCTGACTGATCAGGATGTTGGTTTCTGAAGGTTGAGGTGGCTGTGGTAGTTCTTAAAAATGAGACAGTGGAGTTTTCCTAATCAATTGACTCTTTGAGGAATGATTTCTCTGTAACATGCAATTTGATAGCACTTTACCCACAGTAGAACTTGTTTAAATTGGAGTTTATCCTCTCAAACTCTGCCACTGCTTTATAAGCTAAGTTTATGTAACATTCTAAATCCCTTGTCATTTCTACAATCTTCACAGCATCTTCACCAGGAGTAGATTCCATCTCAAGAACCGACTTTCTTTGCTCATCCATACGAAGCAACTCCTCATTAGTTAAATTTTGATTATGAGATTGCACAGTTCAGTCACACCTTCAGGCTCCACTTCTAATTCTCAGTCTCTTGCTGTTTCTACCACATCTGTAGTTACTTCTTCCACTGAAGTCTTGAAACCTTCAAAGTCACCCATGAGGATTAGAGTTAACTTCTTCCACGTCCTGTTAATGTTGACATTTTGACCTCTTGCCATGAATCACAAATGTTCTTAATGGAGTCTAGAATGGTGACTTCTTTTCAGAAGGTTTTCAACATACTTTGTCCAAATCCATCAGAAGAATTGGTAGCTATAGCCTAATGAAATGTATTTCTTAGTAAGACTTGAAAGTTGAAATCACTCCCTGATCCGTGGGCTGAAGAATGGGTGCCGTGTTATTAGGCATGAAAATAACATCAGTCTCATTGTACATCTCTATTAGAGATCTTGGGTGACCAGGTACATTGTCAATGAGCAGCAATATTTTGAAAGGAATCTTTTTCTGAGAAGTAGGTCTCAGCAGTGGGCTTAAAATATTCAGTAAACCATATTGTTAACAGATATTTACAAATCCAGGCTATGTTCTTTTATTTATAGAGTATAGGCAAATTATATTTAGTATAATTTTTAAGGGCCCTAGGATTTTTGAAATAGTAAATGAGTATTGCCTTCCACTTAAAGTCACCAGCTACATTAACCCCTAATAAGAGAGTCAGCCTGTCCTCTGATGTTTTGAAGTTGGGCATTGACTTCTCTCTAGCTATGACGTCCTAGATGACATCTTCCAACATAAGGCTGTTTCATCTACATTGAAAAGCTATTATTTAATGTAACCACCTTTATTAATTCTCTTAGCTATGTCTGAATAACTTGCTGCAGCTTCTACATCAGCACTTACTGCTGCTTCACCTTGCACTTTTATGTTATGAAGATGGCTTCTTTCCTTAACACTCAATCAGCCAACCTCTACTATCTTCAAACTGTTTTTAGTTAAATATCTCTCAAAAATTTTAAAAGTTCTTGAAGAATCCACAAAATCCGCTATTTCTTTCAAGTAGCTCTGATCCATTTATTTGGATCTATTTTGTTTATATTAGAGGCTTTCCTTAAATGCCCAGTAATCATTGGTTTTTTGTAAATAAGAAGAAGGATGAAAATGCTGATTGGAAGCTCTGCACAAGTGGAGGGGGCTTGCCAATTCAAGAATTCCTTTATTATAAAGTACCTGAATAGGCTGTTAGTTGGAGAACTCCTGAGGTCAGTGCTGCAAGGTCTTTCCTCTTGATTGATCTGGTTTCTTAGAGAAGAATCTCAGTCTCTTGACTGAAGGGTAGAGATCTGATGTCCCACGTAGAAAATGAATGGGAAGGAGGTGGGAGGGGTACATATGGTCATTTAATCTCTCTCTGTTTCTGGTTATATCCAAGCCCAAATATGTATGGTAACCCCACTTTAGAGACCCTCTGTTTTACTCTTTCTTGAGAAGCATCCTGTGAGAACTTCAGATAGAAGTGGGGGACAGGGATTGTATTTTGAATATCTTTTATCTCATCCTCCTTAATTCAACTTACCCCTTCTCATTCAGGACTGAGGATCTGATGGTGTCACTGCCCGAATCTTTGGAAGAGTCTGCTATGTACCTCGTTGTTTCTCAGTTTTTCCCATTACCGGTCTAGACTCAGCTTTCTTGGTTTTACTAAATTCTTTGCCACTTGCCCACATACTTTTCAGCTTCAAAATATTGTTGTTGATGCCTGTTTTCCTGGTTCATATGTGTGTGTGAGTGCATGCACGTGTGTTTAAATTCTTTTACTATAGTTTAGTTGGGTTTGGGGTAGGAACAATAACAGATGTGTACTTCTTTCTATCACCTTAATATGAAAGCTGTTCTTTTCTATTTTGCATTCAATGTAGGTCAAGACAACAAAAACAATTCTGTGCCCCAGTCAGTTCCTACCATTTGAGAAATGCTGCTCATTTGAGGTGGAGATTTATAGCATGCCTGCAGCTTTTTTTTTTCTTTTAATGTTGTTTTGAATTATATATGCAGCTTACTTCTTAAGATCTCTTCCCTGACTTTCTTTTTCTCTATATTCTTGTATATGACATTCTTTGGCTTGACTCTCATCAAAATGTTTGGTCTAATTGTCCTATGTTTCTGAATTTTCAACATTGCTTGGATATACATACTTATTTTTATTGACAATTCTGTTTATAGGATCACTCCTACGACAGTTATACTCTTTTACATTTCTTTGTAATTAAAATCCTTCTGAATGGGGTATATTTGATTTATACTTTTACAAAATTAACTTACTCCTAGCGACAGAACTAAAATTATTTATCCAGAATAAAATAGTATTTTTTAAACCAATCTTCACATATATGACACATAAGACAGTACAGTTATTTCCACTGGATTTCTTAGAAGATATGATTTTTTTTTATGGGGCATCTGTCTGATCTTCTAAGGATAAGATCCTTGACCCAAGCTTTTTAAAAGTGACAAAAGATAAAATTTCTTAAAGAAATTATGTCAATTTTTTTATTGAAGTGGGAATGAAGAGTGACTGCTTAAAGGGTACAGGTTTTCTTCTTGGAGTGATGAAATGTTTGGGAACTAAATAGTGATGATGGTTTCACAGCATTGTGAATGTACCTAATGCCCTAAATTGTACAATTTTAAATGATTTAAAAGTTAAATTTTATTACCCATATTCCAGTTCCTGGATACCTAATAGAGATGTGTATTTAATCTTTTGGTACATCTCCAAAACTTGAAATATATGCTTGAAAACTTAATAAAGTAAGTAAAATAGCAGTAAAATACATTTTGAAATCCACACATACAGTGCTTCACTCAGTGTCAGTGTCAAGCAGATGTTGGTAAAATAAGATACTTACAGTATCCTCTGAAAACAGCTCTATTGCTACATTTAACTCCTAGGAATGAGCAGATTTTGTGGGAATTCAGTGGGTTGATTTCTCCCTTTAAGAATAATAAACAACAGAGAACAAAGTAAGACCAGCTGGTACACTCAATGTACACTGAGGCTGGTGAAATGGCTTGTGCAAAGTTCCAGAGTGCAAGAGCCTGGCCACACACAATCCTACTCTTTCCAGGTCTTCCAAATTATTTGCTACCCCCAGCACATGTTTTCCCCTCAATGAAGTGTTAGATACTGTGGCAGGTTAAAGAAAATGAGAAGTTCACATTTGGAAAAACAGAAAAATTAAAGAACTTAATAGGTAACACACATGTAACTTGGTTTGACACTGGGATGGAATAAAAATAAAACTTTCTGTCATCTATTGTTCTTTTAACATTGACTCAGGCGGGGGATGCTTTCTCCCTGTGACTAGATAAAAACTAGATGAAAACTTCAGCCTGTTCTACTCATTCCTTAGGAAATAGTTCTATGGTCACTTTAAGTCACAAATATAATCTTGATTCAGACATGTGAATGACACAGCCCAGAGATTAGTTCACACATCAATCTTTATTCAGAAACAGAACTGCCCATCACCCTGAGCTTACTGAAGCCTACAAGACCTGCACTTACTGAAGCCTCTCCAAGGGAATGAAGTATGTATGGTTGGCTTCTTTTCTTCTATACGCTCCTCCTCCTTGCAAGCTTGAAGGCGGGATGGGAGGGCGGACAGAGAGATACTCACTTGTCCAGAGCTTTCTACCTTCATGAGTTGGCTCCACAGCCTGCACGCCCAACAGGTTTTCACACCTAACTAACTTGTAGGCACTTCCAAGAACTCTTTGGAGATCCCTGTTGGATTCTTCCAACTGCTGCTTCTGGGCCCCTTTTCCAGTGGGCTGACCCTCTGGCTTTGGTTCTCTGGCAGGCCTGTCCACTGCTAACTCTCACCAGTGGAACCCCCTTTCCTAGGCAGTCCTCCTGGGAAAGACTTTAAATGACTCTGGGTCATCCTCCCTCCCTGCACCACCATCAATGAGAATTAAGTTACACCCACCCACAGGCCTTCACTATCCCTGACTCCGCTGACTTAAGCCCCTTGAACTTGCATTCTTTATGCAGGAAATGCATGTCGACCACTTTCTCTGAGCATTACCATTGGATCCACTCTCTAGGTTTGAGGTCAAGGAGGTAGTTCCTCTACCGCCCCCCAAGGAGATGGACTCACGAGCTGTAGTAGCTCTTTCCAAAGAAATTCTGCAAATTCCCTTCCACTTCCACCTCCAGTTCCTCAAATCTTCTATATTTATGAAGTGTGACAGAGCTCAAAAATCAGGAAACAAGTTCTTGACTAACTACTTTGAAAACTCTCCAAAGATTCTCACATTGACTTTGGTCTCTAATATCTACTAACTTAGATCAGTTTCAGTTTTGACAATTTGGTACATAAGCAAGAAGAAGTATGGTGCAAAATAGATAAAACACTTCCTAAAAGAGTGTCAAATAAGGGAACTACTGTACAGCGGCTTCAATGAGGACGTGAAGCTTAAGCTGGGTATTGAAGGAAGTGAAATATTTAGTTGGAGCAAAGAAGGGAGAGAACATTTGCAGAGAAAAAATTTAGTTCAACACAAATTTATTGGACCCTTACTGAGTGATAGCCACTGAGTGCTAAGTAATCAGGAAGAATTTACAGTCTCACAAGAAGAGAAGTGATCAGCCTGACTAAAGAAAGGGATCTGAGTAGGGGATGGAGAGAAATGAAATTTGGACAAGTAGGATGGACAGTCAAAAACAGGCTGTGAATATGAGGTTCAGGTGTATAGAGAAAATTTTCATCAGCATTTTAGAAAAGAAGAGGGTAAAACTTATGTCTATGGGTTTGTGTGCATGTGTGTAAAATGGGATGTGTGAGCACATGTGGGTAGGGGTGTGTGTGAATAGTAGAGTATGTGTGTGTGTCTAGAGGTCTCTGTATATGTGAAGTAGATTGTGTATGTATAGTGTATGTGTGCATGTGTAGGGGTATATATGTGTGTGCATAGTGAAGTTTGTGTGTAATAGAATGTGTGTGAGTGGTCAGGAGTGAGTGTAGAGTGTTGTCTAAGTGAGTGTGCATGGCTGTGTGTTTGGTGAATGTGTGTCTAGTGGGCAGTGTATATGTACATGTGTGAATAGTGGGGTGTGTATAATGGTGTATAGGGGGTTTTGTGTGTATGTAGTGGAGTTGTGTGTAGGGTTGTATGTGTAAGTACTGTGAGCTGAGTACTGAAGTATATGTGTGTGAGTGTGTGTAGTGGGGTACTCATTGGCAATGTGTGTATGTGAGAGAGGGGTCAATAGATGTTTGTGAGTAATGAGGTATATATTTTGTGGGTGGTGTTTAGTAGAATTATGTGTGAGTGGTGGGTGTGTATGTGATAGGGTTGTGTGTGTAAGGAGTAGGGTGTGTGTGAAGAGCAGGATTGCATGTGTAGCTGTGACAGTGATTATGAATGTGCTTAGTGGGGTGTCCGTATAGAGGAATTACATGTAGCAGGCATATAGTTAGTGTGGGGTATGCCTAGTTGGGTGTACGTGTGTGTTTAGTGTGTGTGTTGGAGGGTTGGGTGTCAGTGTGTCTAGTGCTGTTTTGTTAATAAAGTGTATGTGTGTAGTGGTAGCCAAATAAGAACAATGTGAAAAACAGCTTGTTCCTTTATTGTGTTAAAACATGCTTGGGTAAGAGAGAGAGAGAGACAGACATGGACAGAGAGAGGGACAGACAGAAAGGCTGAGACTCTCCTTTAAGATGCGAACCGGGGGTGCCAATTGTTTCTCTGCCAGTAATTTCCTCTTAACCCCCAAAGCTCCTTCTTAGAGGAGCTCCTATCCTAGGCCTTTTCTCTGAACTTCTCTGGCTAGTATGTTGGCAGCCACCAAGTTAGTCCAATTGCACAGGTCAGATTCTTCTCACAATTTGAAACTCAGAGGCTCTGGTTTGGGGTCTCCACTCATGAACAACCATGAGAGCCAAGACCAGTCTGAAGATAAGCCAGGTGGGCCACAGCACAGAATTGGTGTGGACTATAGAATACCGAGCAGGTGATCCACAGGAAGACACTTAGCATCAAGCCAAGAAAAACAGATCTGAGGTGAAACTGCAGTGCTCCTGACTTGTGAACTCAGCACATCCTATTTCTGTTGTGTCAACTCTGAAAAGGAAGAATGAAATAAGGCCATAGAAAAATAAAAAAATATGTCTGTGGAGAGAGAAGAGAAAGAAGTATGCAAAAACAGTGAGGAAACTGCCAGTGAGGAGAAGTATTATAGACTGAATTGTGTCCCCCCGAATTTCATATGTTGAACCCCTAACTCCTTGAAAGAGGTGATGAAGATTAGATGAGGCTGTAAAAGTGAATCTCTAACCCATTAGCACTGGTGACCTCACAAGAAGAGGAAGAGACACCAGGCATGCACACACACAGAGGAAAGTCCCTATGAGGACACAGAGAGAAGATGGCAGTCTGTAAGCCAAGGAAAGAGATCTCAGGAGAAACTAAACCTGCTAACATCTTGATTGGACTTCCAGAAACAGAACAATGAGACAGTACATTTCTGTTATTTAAGCCACCCAGTCTCCGGTATTTTGTTATGGCAGCCTAAGCACAGTAGTACAAGAAGTAATAGCTATAATGCCTTTTCAAGACATGGTTTCATTTTATCATTCAGTCAGCAAATATTAAAGTGTGTGTTTGCAGTGTGTGCCTTTGGCATTGAGTCCACTGCAGGAAAACCAAAGAGCCAAGCCCTGCTGTCATGGAGCCCACGGGCTCAAGGATGTGGAATACTCATGAAACCTTTCAGTATATTCCCTCTGCTGTTAAAGCCCCTGAGCATAAATGGGATTGCAGGCTTCCAGTGATTTCCTTGCCAAGAAAACAGCCCAAAGACCTTGGAATGCTCCAGGATATTCTGTCAAGTGGACCCCTGGGACTTGGTTATTTATACCACTGGGGTTTTAATACAAACCCTCTTAAGGGGCAGAAACAACCTAAGGTTCTGTACCCCTCAAGAACCTTGAACATAGGCAATTATACATGATTTTAAAAGGGAATTTTATTCTAAATCAGAAAATTCCAGGATCTAAAGAAAAAAATCCCATAGCAAGAATATATTTTCCTCAATTCTCAATTACCTCTTCTACCTTTTACTCTTGAAATTAAAGACCTTTCTTAAATAACAAAAATCAGCTGACTAAAGTTTTAATGTTTTTATTCAGTGATTCATGAATTGGGCAACATTCAATCTAACAGATAGAAAAGAGCTCTGAAGAGCTGTACAAAGTGAAACTTTTATACACCAAAGTGAACAGGAATGAGCAAATTATACTGGGCATTTTCTGATTGGTTAAATCAAGGTTACCTTTCTTAATGGAACATGAGGAATTCGTGGAGCCACATCAGGTTACTTGTGCTGAGCAGGCAAGCACTGATTAATTAACCTAGGCCCTCCTTTTCTGGGACATTCAGGCAAAGAAACTTAGTTAAGTTTTGGTTTGCTGATATGGGGCTTAGCATGAGTGACTCCATCTTGGACCTAATCTGGTAACTTTAACAATTTAAGGGCATTAAGTTAAAGCACTACTCTTGGTCACTACTTTGTTGTCTGTATTGGTCTTTGTATAGTATTCGCAGGCCACAAAGCTGGGCTCAAAGTCTTATAGATGACCATTTTCTTCATCTTTCTTTTGGTGTTCGAATCTCAGTGAGATCATCTGTCAGCTGTCCAGCAATTGTGGACATGTATTTAAGATCTTTGAGAGAACATAGCACACCAGGAAGACTACAATGATGACTATGGGAAGAATAACACCCAAAGCTTGGAGTGCACTCAAAGCCAAGATCCCCATGTTCCAAACCAGCTGAAATCAAATGGATCAATGACCCAGGATTAGGTTTAACCCACTTAACCAAAGTGTCTTATTTAACTATGTGATACAATTGTGTCTTGACTCCCCCAGAAGTATTTATCCAAGTATAAGACATATCAGCTATACTACAAATACCTTCCTGCTCAGCAAGGAGATAGTCAAGAGTACTTTTAATAGAGAGAAAACTAAATTCTAATTTTGCACCAGTGTACTTTTGATATTAAAACTCATTCTTTAAAAAGTTAAATAAATTTACTCCAATCTTAGATAGACCACACATAAAATTCCTTTCTGAAGATTCCTTTTCTCTCAAACCATTTGCATTTTTTTTTATATTCATTGAGGCTTTGTCCTTTCTCTTTCTCATTCTGAAATAACTAGTCATTCTATCTTAGGATAAAATTACTTTTTCTCTTAACAAAAATGCATCTCCATACCTTATACTTTTTCTTATCCATAAACAAATACTACTTTTACCCTTAATAATTCTAAGTAGTTTTAATTATATGTATTGGTTAGAATTCTTAACCCTTAGAATCCTTAATTTCTAGTAAAAACTAAGAAATGAGCAACTGGACTATCATGTTACACTAGCATTCTGTGGATTGACAAGTTTATAAATAATTTCATAACTTCTAGAAGTATATTCTTCCTCATAGAATATTTTTCAGTGTAACATAATGTTTACTAATAGACCCAAATATCATTAGTACCCATGTAATAAGAAGCCAAAAATCGATAACCCTGTGTTCAGTAATAAATGTTTCAAATTCGATCTTATTTGGAATGATCTAGATATTTAGTGAACATTCATTCTTTAATTTATCTTATTATTACTTTAAAGTTTAAAGTTACCAAAAAGATTTTGGAAACTATTTTTAAGTAGAAACTGTTTTAAGTAGAAAACTATTTTAAAGCATAATTATGGTTGAAAAGTTCATTTATAAACTTTTATCTTACATACCTTTAATTTACTTGTACTTAACAAATATGTTCAGATTACTCATGCAAATTTCATGAGACTGTGGACATAAGAAACAGCCAACCCTGTAGAGAATTTTAATGAATTTATTTGAGCTAAACTGGTGACCATTGCTGGGAAGCAAAATCTCAATGAATTAAGAAAATGCTCAAGTAGTGCCCTGAGGGGTCTGGAAAAGAAGATTACTCTGACATTTCAAGGGTACCTTAGATACGAAAAGACAATAGTCAGGCTAACTGTAAAAGTGGAAATTCTCCAGTTTCAGGGAGGCAGTATCTCCAGGTGCAAGCAGTAACTCAATCACAGGGAGGCGATATCTCCAGGCGCCAGCCCTAGGAGAAGTGCAACATTCCAAGGTGAAAATAATAAAACTGTCTACTAGGCCTTGTTTGATCTGAGAGTTCCCCGGATACATTTATCTTTGTACAAAACGTTAACGACTAACTTCTGCTTCTTGTAATCTGCTTATTCAAGGATGTAGTAGGAGGCTTTATAAGCTGCCTCCTCTGGAAGCTTGGGGCTGATCTCCTCTAACCCTGCATGGTAGAGAGTCAGTCGCCGGCCGGCTAATAAAGGCTCATAATTAATCTCACTTGGCTCCGTGGGTCTCAGAATCATTCGCGCCATAACATAACTTAAGGTAAAGATTGGCCTTTGTCAGGAAAACTACAGGCCCAAGATGTGACTACCCACCATAACCTGCTCTTAGTTAGTAATTTTTATTCCTATGTTCAAACCATCCTATGTGGTTAATTTTGGTTTCTGAGTTTGTAGGGCCTATCATGCTGGTGTGCTGGCTGGAAAATTACCGCTTGGCTATCACCCATGGGAACATAGGTTATCACTCATGGGAACATAACATTCTAACAATAAACTTTCTGCTTCTGTACCCCCGCTTGCACAACCAATCTGTGGGTTGACAGTTAGTAAATAGAAGAAAAATAGACTTTTGTGTTCAGACAGAATGAGGAATGGTGTTTAGGGCTTAAAAACCCTGTACCTCTATATTTCGGGGCTGCTTAATTTGGGGTCTGCGTACCTCTGGCAGACCCAGCTGGCTGAATAAAGAGTGTGTTTCCTATAACTCACTGGTTTCTGGCGGTCCGTGTGTCTATCCGGGGCTGGCGGCTACAACACTGGCCTTCCCTGAGCTTATCAGGTTTAGTATGTGGCCCTTTTTACATCTACAAGACATTAAACAGCTAATCATCATCTTAAGTTATTTTTCTTGCTGACAAATTCTGTAACAGAGATACTATGAGCTTTTTTGACTTTTGGTTAACTTAGCATCTATGTAAGAAACGTCTAAACCTGTAAATAATTTTTATGAGTTTATTTGAGCCAAAATGACAATTGCCTGGAAGCAGAATCTCAACAGATTGAAAAAATGCTTCACAGAATGGCAGTTTTGTAGCTTATTTTATACATTAGAATCAGAGTAGGAAATGTAAGGAGGATTACAAAAAATCCATTGGTGATATAGATTAAGGGGATAGGAGAAAGCAAAGAGGGGATATCTCTGGGATTGGATAAAAGGCAAAATGAAGAAATACTTTTTTACATTGGTACAGAATATTCACAGCACATTGAAATGGTATGTGGGCAACAAGATAACAATGAGTGTTCTGTGGTTTCATGCTCTGGTGCCATTGTTGTACCCTAAGGGGTCTGGAAAAGAAGATTTCTCTGATATTTCAAAGGTATGTTATCTGAGATGCAAAAAGATAATAGTTCAATTAGGGTAAAGATTGACCTTTTTCAAGGAAGCTACAGATCTAGGACATGACTACCCGCCATGACCTGCTTTTAGTTAGGAATTTTTGTGTTCAGACCATCCTGTTTGGTTACTTTCAGTCTCTGAGTTTATAAGGCCCGCTATGCAGGCCTTCCTTGAGCTTATCAAGTTTAGTATACTGTTGTAACCGCCAGCCCCCGAAAGACACACGGACCACCAGAAATCAGTGAGTTATAGAAATCACACTCTTTATTCAGCCAGCTGGGTCTGCCAGGGGTACGCAGACCCCAAATTAAGCAGCCCTGAAAGGTAGAAGTACAGGGTTTTTAGGCCCTAAATCCCATTCCTCATTCTGTCTGAACACAAAGGTCTATTTTTCTCATATTCACTACCTGTCAACCTATAGGTCAGGGTGTGCAAGTGGGGAATACAGAAGCAGAAAGCTTGTTATCAGAATGTTATGTTCCTATGATCAAAAGCCTTTTGTTCCCACGGCTATAGTCAAACAGTAATTTCCTACAAGTAATAAATCTCAAGTAGTCATTTTTCAGCCACCACAATACAACCCCTTTTTCATCCACTATAGGTAGAATAAAAGTATTATATTTAATGTTGATAGCGCAAAAGACATTTCTGTTTTAATTAAACCAACAAACTTATGTAACAGAGTAAAAAGCTTGGTCTCTCTGACTCCATTTTGTTCAAGCCTGTGTTGTTCCCATTGCTTTGGGGCTAATAGCTCCTGCTTTGTTTTGCATATAGACATGCTAATCATTAGAGGGATTCTGCTTGAGGCTTGAATTTTACAAAACAGGACCTCCCTGTTTCCCTTCCCTTGACAAAAAAGAAGCCTGAACTCTATACTTTCTTAGGACAGATTTGAGGTACTACTGAGGCTCCCACATTCTTGGTCAGTGGCTTTTCAGTCTATAAACCTTTCCTTACTCCAAACTCTGATGGTTAGAGTTTTGGCCTTTTGAAGTGTCAAGCACATGGACTTTGGGCCTGTAATGCTTCAACTAGCTTTTATTTAATAAAGATTGTCCTAGATCACATAAACTTGAAAACAAATGTGATTAGTTTCTACATTTCTGAGAGTACATTTAATTTTTTAAGCCAATTAAATAGAGCTCTTTAGAAATTAACTTTGGCATTAGCATCTTGAAGTAGAAAAACATCATATATCTATAACATAAATATATTTACATACACAAATATACAGACAGACACAAACAGATCTGACAGCCTTTATTTTTAAATTTTAGCCACAAGACAGGTATGATAATGAAAACTCACTAGTTTATGAAAGAACAGTTGGATCCAAATTGTATTTCTGGCGAATAAGTTCATATGGCTTAAACTTTTCAGTAATATTTATGGAGAAGACTTTAAAGATCTTCACAGGCCTAGTTTCCCACTGGCTCCCCTGAGCTTCCCCCCCCCGAGCTTTATTGAAGTAGAATAGACAATTAGTTGCTCATATTTACATTGCACGATTCAATGAGTTATTTTTTCCAATTACAGTGCATACAATAATATATTAGTTTCAGTTGTACAGCATAGTGATTCGAGATCTATATACCTCATAAAGTGGTCACCCCATTAAATCAAGTACCCCTCTTCCCCCTTACATACTTTTTACAACATTGTTGACTATTTTCCTTATGCTACACTTTATATCTTCATGACTATTTTGTATCTATCCATTTGTTCTTCTTAATCCCTTTGCCCTTTTTCACTATCTCCCCACAACCCCTCCCATCTAGTAGCCCTAAAAATATTCTCTGTATCTATGAGTTTATTTCCATTTTTGTTGTTGTTGTTTATTTTGTTCTTTAGATTCCACATGTATGTGAAATCGTGCGATATTTTT
>NW_006442489.1:56654-62247 GCF_000325575.1 Pteropus alecto
TTCCCTGATTTTTGGAATTCTCTGAGCTTCCTGGGGCTTTATGTCCATTTCCTTCAGCAAGTCAAGGAAGTTTTTCATCATTATTTCTTCAAACAGCTGTTACACCAATCAGATAGATATGTGGACCCTTAATAGTGTCCCATATACTCCTTAAATTATTTTTATAATCTTGGCATCTTTTTTCATGCCATTCTGATTGAGTGTCCAGATTGGCTTTCCTATCCTCTAGATAGGGCATTTGATCCTCTTCTTTATCACTTTTTTTGTTCTTTTGTTTATTCCATTTAATATACTTCTCATCTCAGATAATGTGTTCTTCATTTTAGACTAGTTCTCTTTTATAATTCCCATTTCCATTTTTATGTTTTTTATGAAGTTCTCACTGAATTTATCTACACTTCCCAAAAGTTTATTGAGCGTCTTTATAACCAGTGTTTTAAAATTTGCATTTGTTAGATTACTTGACTCCATTATATCTGTATCTCTGTTCTGTTCTCTCATATGGTTTCTGCTTCTTTGTCTTCCCATTTTGGCTGCCTTTCTGTGTCTGTTTCTGTGTCTGTTTCTATGTAGTAAGCAAAGCTAAGTCTCCTGGTCTTATTAGTGTGGATTTATGAAGTAGGTGTCTAGTGGCACAATCCTGAGAGGGGTTCAGCTGCAGGCCAAATTTAGCCCCAGCCTGTGCCCCTCCAAGGTGACCTGTTAAGATTCATCAAGCAATCCACAAATGCTGTGCTTATTGTTGCCTCAAGAAACCACACCAGAAAACGAGTTCAGCTGCCACCAGTGTAAGTCTTGGCTCTGCTTAGCAAGTGGCACAGGACTCCCCAATGACACAATTGGATTTGCTTGGGTAGGGTCTCGAGTTGGGGGAGGTGGAGTTTCAGGGAATCCTCTGGGTGAAGCGACCTCTGTTATTTAGTTCTCTGATGTCTCAGCTATGGCAGCACTGTGTCTGCACTCTGGGAGTGGCGGAGCTTAACAGAGGAACAATGGATACTGCCAGCATTCTGCCTGGGAGAAGGCCTCACCTCTGGCCCTCACTTGGACAACTCAGTGTCCCCCTGTAAGTCCCTAGTGCCCCCCCACCCCCACCCCAGCAGCTGACCCGGCACCGGTGCTCAGAGCAAGCAGGTCCTTCATCACAAAAGTTCATCATAGACATGGCTTCTTTAAGAGGTGTCTGCATCTGCCAGCTGCAGCTGTCATAGCCTCTGCCCCATTCAGCCGCTTGGGATCAGACAGCTTCATGTCTTTGCTCCCTCCTACCTCCAACTGTTGCAGGATGATTTCTTATTTCTCTCCCTAGTTGCAGAGCTTCTGTTTATCTAGATCCCTGGTGACTCTGCTTGCTGTTTGCTCTGTGTTTCCATCACAACTCTGATGTGGTCACAAGAGGGGATGAATGAAGCTTCTATCATCTACGCCATTTTTTCTCCAATAGCTTTTTATTTATTTATTTTGTCATTCTGATTAGAATTACGTCAATGAAATTTAAATTTCAAAGAGATGGCTCTTGGTTCCTAGAGAAGAACAGGTAAAATAATTATAGCTCAAAGCACAGAGAAAAAATGTAACTTTTCCCCAAAAGGGCTTTGTTTTCTAAATTCAGATCTTTTATAATAACTACAATCTTTTGAGATGAATAGGGGAGGTCTGAGATTGACAAAAATGATAGGTGGGCTTTTAATTGCTCCTAGAGCTGTATTTCTGTTCTTTTAAGGACTCGATTTGTAAGACTAGGACAGGTTTTTCTAATTTCTCAAAGAATTGGGTCACAACTGTAATCATATTATGAATCCCAAGAAGAAACATATCTACCAAGAAGGACTTATAGTAAACTGAGCCCAAATTCATAACCAGAATCTAGTGGCCATTGCTGACAGAGGCCTCTTATGCACTCTTAATTTGGGAGAAATGCCACAGACTGAGCTTTCAATTTCTTGTACTGTGATCTTGCTATCGAGTCAGCCATAATAAGGAAGTTCTTGGTTTCGTCTTTTGCCCAGTGGACTGAGACCTATCCAGTCCAACTAGAACTGCACCATTATATCCTCATTTGCATCTAAACCAACCAATCAGAATTGCTCCAAAATGACCAATCGGAACTGCATGATTCTGACCAAAACTGCATGATTCATATAAAAAGAGACCATTCGGAAACCAGAGTGGTCTCCCCTTTGTCTCAGTGGAATGCAGTTTTGATTTCCACTAGAGGCTGCATTTCCCTGGTTTGCAAACTGTTCACCTGAGTAAGGTTTCTCTTTTTCCACATCTCAGATAGAGAATTTTTGTTGACAGTATCAAAGAGCTGACCCACCCATACACTACATTATCTTCAATTTACTTCTTTATTTCAAGGAGATTTTCAACTAAGTTTGAAATCAAAAGATTCTTATGTTCTAGATTTAGAGCTTTGTGTCCTTGAATGTTTTATTAAATCTTTCCATAATGGCTTCAGAGTGTTTTTCTTTCTCTCTAGATACATATTTTCATTTTATCTTAGAGGGAAGGCCTTTTAAAAAGTTTGTAGCTGTCTACGGCCATGCCACCCTGAACAAGGCCGATCTCATTTGATCTCAGAAGCTAAGCAGGGTCAGGCCTGGTTAGTATTTGGATAGGAGACCACCTAGGAAGACCAGGTGCTGTAGGTATAAAAAATGAAAAATAAGGTATTGTAAACTGACAAGGTCCTTGCAATCTGTGAGGTCAACCAAAGGTTGCCTTGCCTAAAAAAAAAGAAAAGAAAAAGAAAGAAAGAAAGAAAAGTTTGTCTCTGTCTCTGAACATCAGCCTCCAATTTGGCCAACTTCTGGTTAGAGTACTCCTTTAAAAAAATTATTTCAAATATGTCATCAAGTTTTCTTCAGCCAGGACAAACAGTAAATACCCTGGCGGTATTGAACTCTCCCACCATTTTCTTTCTTCTTTTAAATCAAAAATATACCAATCAAATGACTCGACAAAAACAATAAGCTTTTTATGATGTATCCATGGACACAAGAGGCATCACCAAAGGATGCAAAAGACGCAGCTCTCCCAAGATCCAGAACCATTTTCAAAGATAATTCAAAGAAAAAAAGACATAGATTTAGGCTTCCTCTGGGAGCTGGCAACAGTTGGTTGGACCAAAGCTGCAAGTAGAGTGCAACCCACATTTACATCATCATATGCTTATGGCCTCCAACTTGATGATTGAGCTGTCTGCATATGCAAGAACCAATAGCCTGTGTGCCCCAGACAGGCAGAGAGAGAGAGAGAGAGAGAGAGAGAGAGAGAGAGAGAGAGAGAGAGAGAGAGGGAGAGAGAGGGAGAGAAGACAGCAATGGCTATTCCTGAGAGAGAAAAGATTGATAACCAATGTGTAGCCCCCAAACAAAATTTGCTAGAGACTTCTGAATTTAGTAAGGAAGGAATAATGTGAAATTTTACCTTTCTTTCTTGATCCAGCACTACAGACAGAAAGTTAGGAGAGCTAACTCTGGTAAGAATCCTCCTGCCCCACCTCACATTGCCTGCTTCTGATAGTTTTCCCAGGATTCCAGCTGCAGGCTCCAGAACAAGTGTGATTCCCCATTGGGTCCCATCTGAGGTGCCAGAAACTGTAGAGGAGGAAAAATTATTTTCTCTCTACCTTTTACAGTGAGTTCTTAGCTCATATCCTCTTTTCTCTAGAGCACCTCATAAATGAATAAGCTTATCTAGGTTAAAAGTTTCCCACTGTAATTCAAGATTATACTTGGTGAGACCTTGCAATTTTTTCAAATATGTACAACTTTCAAAATCATAGTTTTTAAACATACAAGGAGCTTGGGAACAGAATGGACAAGCACTCAAGTGTTTTTTCTTTTTTCCTTTTCTTTCTTTCTTCCTTTCTTTCTTCCTTCCTTCCTTCCTTCCTTCCTTCCTTCCTTCCTTCCTTCCTTCCTTCCTTCCTTCCTTTCTTTCTTTCTTTCTTTCTTTCTTTCTTTCTTTCTTTCTTTCTTTCTTTTCTTTCGAGTTGGCATTGCTCAATTCTTAAGAACTTACGGATCCCGTGTGTTCTTCATTTCTGTTAGACAGATCTGTCACTCTTATCTTAGGAATGCACAAACAAAACCCACAGTTCCCAAACTACAGAAACCTGCAGAAGCTAACAAATCCAGACTGGATTAATCAAGAAATAGGGACTCGAGTTCCCAGTGGAACCATCTGTCAGCTCAAGCTGACCCTGGACTGGAAAAGCCAATTAGATTGATAGCTCAAATGCAAAGAGAATGGCACTTGGATCTAAGAGGAAATTTCTCATGGGCCTTAGAAATGCCAAGAAAGACAGAGAAATAAAGGATACAGTGGGTAGCGATGCCTGCCCAGGTGTTTCTCATTGTCCTCAGAGCCATCAACAGTTTCCTTTAGAACTCGTTCTCATCGCCAAAATGTTAAAGAACAAAATTCAACTTAGTAAATTTTAGCAATCTTATTGGCCTTATTCAGCAATTCATGATTCAGGCAGCATCCAATATAGCAGATAAAAAGGAGCTTTGGAAAGCTATACAAGATGAGAGACTTTTATAGATCAAAGTGAGCAGAAAAAGCAAGTTATACTGGGCATTTGCTGATTGGTTAAAGCAGGATTACTTTTCTTATATAGAGCAAAGGGAAGTCTTGGCCTGTCTCAGGTAACTTGTGTTAAGCAAGCAAGCATTAATTGGTTGACTTCAGCCTTCCTTTTCTGGAAGAGCCAAGCAAAGAATCTTAGTTAAGTTTTGGTTTGCTGATAGGGTTTAGCATGAGTAACTCCATCTTAGGCCTAATTTGGTTACTTTAACAACTTCAAATTAGAGTAGTTTCTAATATAAATTTTCTTCTGTCAACAGAATTTGGATTCAAGATGATAAGAATGATCTATATTTTTATTTACTGTTGTTAAAAGATAAACTGAAGCATGATTTTGAAAATGTTAAGAGTTTATTTGAACCAAAATCACTTTAAATTGGGCAGTGTCAAACTGGAAATAGTTAGGAACCCTCCAACAGGAGCTAAGTGAAAGCCTTTTATAGAGATGGTATGGAAGCAAAACAAAGGAATTATTTGATTGGCTTAAGCAGTTTTCTTACTTGGAAAAGCCTAGTTGACTGTTTGTGATTGGTTATCCTTAGGTTTTAATTTCTTCACCTTGAGGCAATTACTGGCTTAGGTTTTGTTTTATTTACATAGGCTGGTAGACAATTAGAACTACCTCAGTCTAATGCCTCTTTGTTTAATTAATTTAACACTGTAAAAATCCTCATCTTCTGCAGCTAGGTGAATATTAATCACACCTAATATTTTAACCAAAATGAGACTACCCTCAAAAAAAAATAAACCCTATTAGAATGGCTAAACAAACAAACAAACTAACAAAAACTGACAGTACCAAATGCTGACAAGGATACAGAAGAACAGAAACATTCATTGCTGATGAGAAATGCAAAATGGTACCGCCACTTTGGAAAACAGTTTGGCATCATCATATACAATTAAACAGAGAGTTACCATTCAAGCCAGGAACCCCACTTATAGGTATTTACCAAAGTGAATAGGAAACTTATGTTCAAATAATAATAATAATAAT
>NW_006442489.1:62272-67118 GCF_000325575.1 Pteropus alecto
AAAAGACCTATATGGAAATGTTCATAGTAGCTCTATTCATAGTCATCAAAAACTGGAAGTAATTAAGATGTCCTTTAACAAGTAAATAGATAAACTGTGGAACATTCATATAATGGAACACTACTTAGCTATTAAAGGAATGATCCACTGATAGATGTAGCAACATGGATGAATCTTAAACTCATTTTGCTAAATGAAAGAAGCCAAACTAAAAATCTACATATTGTATGATTCTATTCATATGACATTTTTGGAAAAAGCAAAACAATCGGGACAGAAACAGATCAGTGGTTGCCAAGGATTAGAGGTGAAGGAAACAGTTAATTGTAAAAGGGACATATTAGAAGAATGTTTAGGGTAATAAAACTGTATGTATGGTACTGGGGTGGTAAATATATGATGATACTACACATTTGTCAATCCCATACTGTATTAGTTTTACTGTATGCAGATTTTAAAATAATCAACCAGGATGTTGAAGACTCAACATGAAAAGCAGACTGTGACAAGGTAATCCAACTGTATTATAAATGTATGATATAACCTCACTGAAGGGGGTGGGGAAAGAAAGAGCCAACCCAAATAACTTGGAAAATTAGTCTTTTTACTGGAAAATAAGGCTAAAGAACTGTACGTAAAAACTGTTCTAGTTTGTAAATTTATTTCTCACAGAGATATGAGTGAACAACTCTGAAAGTGCTTTATATCTATATAGAATCAAACAAATAAATAAATAAATGGTAGATAATGGGAGCCCAGTTTCTTACCATCAGAGAAAGAAGTTACAAAGAAGGAGGGAATGCTAGAATGAAGTTTGTGGTATTGAATTTAGATTAGAGTTCATGTTCAATTTAATAGATAGATAATAGGAAAATAGATAGATAGATAGATAGATATGATAGATGATAGATAGATATTTACAACTATGTGTGTATACATGGGTCAATATACATACATATATTTCCTGAAGCTGTGTACTCAAGGTGCCTAGAAGCAGTGACATCCCCAATAGCAATGAGCACACCCTCACTCGGTCTTGGTTTCTAAATATCATTCTCTAATGAAAAGGGACCAGGGCTCCTTGGAGGCATGGCTGATACTAGGGCTAGGGCAAGGAAAGTATAAGCTTAGTCTGGAACATTTTATAATGAGAGAAGCTAAGGAAGTACTCCAAAAGCAAAAGGATGGGGGCCTGTCAAAGGGGCACAGAAGCTAATCTGAAAGAGCTTTCAATGGCCAAAGCTGAAAAAATCTGAGCAATGAAACAAATAACATTGGATTATAACTAAGAGCATAAAATAAATAAACAAGAGTCCATACTGATCTAAACAGATGGTTGAATGAATAAATAAATAAATAAATAAATAAATAAATAAATAAATAAGACAGATGTTCCTTACAAAGAATTCTAAATAATATGTGTAGATATTTTCCCCTCCAGGACAAATTTAATCCTTCCTTTCTTCAGTGTAGGCTTCATTTAATAATTTGCTTCCAAAGAACAGAGTATGGAAAGGAGAAATTGAAACTTTGCAGTGGAGAGATCTGGCAGACACCACCTGAAACAAATGATCAAGATTAATATCGCACTATGTAATGTATAAGAGGGGTCCTCAATCCCTGGGTCACAGACTGGTATCAGTCCTTGGCCTGTTAGGAACCAGGCCTGCAGCAGGAGGTGAGCAGAAGTAAAGCTTCATCTGTATTTGCAAGTGAAGCTTCATCTATATTTGCAAGCGTTCTCCAGCGCTAGCATCACTCCTCAGCTTCACCTCAGATCATCAAGCATTAGATGATTTTTGGCACTGTCCCTGGTGCCGAAAAGGTTGGGGACTGCTGATATACAGCATGGAGACTATAGTTAATAATACTGTATTGCATATTTGAAAGTTGCTAAGAGAGTAAATCTTAAATATCTCTTCACAAGAAAAAAATGTTATAACCATATAAGATGATGAATGTTAACTAGACACATTGTGGTGATCATTTTGCAATATATACAAATATTGAATCATTATGTCATATCTATAAAATTATGCAATGAATAGGACATTTTACTTCTGTGTGTAGTTCCTAAAAGCCTAATCATGAGAAAACATCAGACAAAGCAAAATTATGGGACAGTCTAGAAAATGCCTCACCTGTTTTCTTCAACAGTCAAGATCATGAAAAACAAGAAAAATCTAGGAAACTTTCTCAGGCCAGAAGAGAATAAGGAGACATGATGACTAAATACAATTTTAGATCCTGGATGGGATCTTGAAAGAGAAACAGGAGATTAGTAGAAACACTGATGAAATCCAAATGAAGTCTGGAGTTTAGCTAACAGTCATGTCGTTAGTAACTTTCTGATTCTCATCATTATACCATGCTTATGTAAAATCTTAACATTAAGGGAAACTGGGTGACAGGTATATGGGAACTTTCCATACTATCTTTGCAACTATACTATAAATCTAAATTATTCCAAAATAAAACTTATTAAAAAATAAGAAAGAGGAATTTACTGAAAGGGTCAGATATATTCAGACTGGGCTTATGTTTGTTCTCAAGGCTTTTCAAAGGGTAACAAAGCAACAACAATCACAAATAAATATATTTTTCTAATGTACTGAGGTCAGTACATGACTCCCAGGGAATGTTCAAAGAATCCAAATGTGGCAAATCTTTCCTTTAATAGATAAAGTTCTCTGTTAAGTCATCTGATCGTTGTTGTTGTTTTTAATTGAACTGACTATAGAAAATTAATGTTAGTTAACAACACTGAAACAAATGCATATCTTATGGCCACTTGCCAAAGCACAGACATCTGAGGGATTGCTGGCATTTCTTAACTCCCTACATAACATTAGAATTCATAGTTGGCAATTTCATGATCAGTTATCTGGGAACAAATGGATGTCTATATCACAGAAAAAGAAATTATACTTTTACACTCCACGTTAATTGAAACCATTGTCAGAATCATAAAATTATCACTAGAAATCAACACAATAATGAACCCTTACTGATTACCAGGCTTTCTACAAGGTGTTATAGGGAATGTAAACACATAAAAATCATTGTGTCTGACTATGGGAGCTTACAATCTCTTTGGGACTCAAACAAGGAGGATCTACCAGTGGAACTTCAGATAGTAGTGACACAAACCTTAAATAACAGATCAGGGCAGCAAAATAAATGGCCCAAAGCAGAATAAGACTACTTACTTAATGAGAGAGACAGACAGCAGGCATTGTGGGTGTCTTCTCAGAAGTGGCCAGATTTGAGCACAATCTTGATGAATTGAAAGACTCAAGCAGATAGAAAGGAGGCATGGCATGTCAAAAACTCAAAGGCAGGAGTGTAAGGGGCACTCTCAAGAGGGAGCTAGTACATGGCTTTGTTGGAACCAGGAGTTCAGCTATAGAAGTTGGAAAGGTGGGATGTCTGTGAAGGATCCCACTCAAGGGTTAGTGAATCTGGATTCCACCATCTAGTAAATGTGGAGTCATCAAAGGGGGGAAAAAATACGTGATTTTAATAGGTTTGGGGGAAGATTGATGTCATTTTTGTCATAGTACATAGAGAAATAAGAAGAGTAACATTTGGGAGACAGGAGCTGTGGGTTTAACTTGGTAAAACGTTATGTTATAAGCGGTCTTCAGAGCTTGAAGCCATGGCTCCTCTTACCTATCAAGGTTACACCAACCCCCCTGTGTTCTTTTTTCTCATGCATCATTTGTCTCTTCGGACATCAAGTGTGCTCTAGAGACAGAATGACTAGATTTTACCAGAGGCTGATAAGTGTTTCCCGTAGGATAAGACTTACTTACAAACTACCTAATAGAATTTTCCCAGCTTCTGTTACTGACCTTTTATTGCGTTCATTTTACTTCTAAATCCAGGCTGTGGATAAGAAAATATGCTTCTAAACAAGGGCATTGGTGTCTACCTCTGAGCCCCATTTCTGGTTAATTTCATATCAATACCCAGTTTATAAGACAATTACAACTCAATGTTCCACTGGCAAGTCATGGTGAGAACAGAGCACTTAACTCCTCCCTAAAGCACTGGGCAATGTTGCCTTCCACCTCAACAAAGTACTTTGTAGACATTTCTGATTTTCATTTCTCTTTGCTTCTCACTATACCATTTAGTTAGTAGCTACCACTTCTTTTTATATGCCAGCCAAATCTGCCCCTATAGCCGCATTCCCAGCTAAAATTTCAGGTCTGATCACTTCCTGCGTGTTTTTTCAGCTTAGTTTACTGTTGGTAAGGGAACACACACTCCTTTCTCTATTTGCTCTATTTGTCTCATCTGGTCCCAACAACCTACCATTGGTTCCTCCTGTTAAGTAGTTAGTCAGACAAGAGTGACAAGGGAACAAAGGAACAGAGGCCTATCTCAGAGACTGCTCAAAGAACACCCCATTGGCAGTTAAAGAATCCCTCCTGCATCTCAGGAGACAAAGGAGGGGGGCCATAAACCTATAGCTGGTTTAATCTGGCCACAGACATGTGCGCAGAAGGTACTACCCAAACCTGCCCACCACCTCAGCCTACTGAATTCTGGGTAAGCACACACGCAGTGTAAGGGATTTATTATGGCAGCCAAATGTCAAAGTGACCTCACATGCCAATTACCTAGGAACACTTTTGTAACCACCCATCACAGCCCAAATATAAACAGATTTTCCCACTTCTGTGCTGTTACCCTGCCCCCATGCTGCTGGGGAAACCCCGGAGTTCAAATATCTCCCAAACGATAATGCATCTGCTTTTCTCTGGCCTCTAACACTTTCTGAAGTGTACAGAACAGTTCTCATATCTGAAAAGTGGGGCAGGGCGGGGCCGGGGTGGGG
>NW_006442489.1:67154-74222 GCF_000325575.1 Pteropus alecto
GGCAGTTAGATTGTGCAGGTGGCCCAGCACAGCCGCAGGCAAGAGGGGGAGGGGCACGCTTTAAACAACCTAAGGAAAATCAGTTTAATGGCTGTGAGGCTTAAAATAAAATAAGAAAAATAAAATAAAATAAAATAAGACTCATGAATATTCTTATATAATTGTGTTGAAGTCTGCTGGCTGACCCAAGTTATTCATTTTCTTCTTAGGGTTATAGAATATTTACCAGGGCACTTGGTCATGCTGAATGAGGACTCTCTATTGTTCTGCAATATGTTGAGATTCCTAACTCCACCTCTATACTTCAGCAAATATACTGAGAATTTTTACTAATATACTCCAAAATGGACAGAATTAATCCAAGTGGCTGTCTTCATTTTTTTCTTTTCTGACTAGAAGATTGGAAATATACTTGGTAGAAAAGTGTGAAATGTGAAAAGTGATAAATGCTGAATTGGTGGATAGCTCTGAAGCCTGAAGGTACCCTCCATGGGTACACTTACTGGGTAGGACCTGAAACCATATAACTGAGAAGAAAACATAGTTGGTAAGCTGCTTGACATGGGTCTTGGTGATGATTTTTTTGGACTTGACATCAAAAGCAAAGGTAACAAAAGCAAAAATAAACAAATGAGACTATATCAAACTAAAAAGCTTCTGTATGGCCAAGGAAATCATCAACAAAATTAAAAGGCAATCTACCAAATGGGAGAAAATACTTAAAAATCATATCTGATAAGGGGTTAATACCATAATACATAAAGAACTTATACAACTCAATAGCAAAAAAAAAATCCAAAAATCTGGTAAAAAAAATAAGTAAAATATCTGAATAAACATTTCTCCAAAAAAGACATACAGGTGGCCAACAGGTACATAAAAAGGTGCTCAACATAACTAATCATCAGGGAAAGGCAAATTAAAACCCCAACGCGATGTCACCTCACACCTGCTAGAATGGCTATTATCAAGAAAACAAGAAATAAGTTTTGGCAAGGATGTGGAAAAGGGGACAGTTGTGAACAGTAGGTAGAAATGTAAATTAATGGAAAAGAGTATGGAGATTCCTCAAAAAATTAAAAATGGAATTACCATATCATCTAGCAATTCCACTTCTGGCTATTTATTAGAAGAAAACAAAAATACTAACTCAAAAAGATATCTACACCCCTATGTTCATTCCAGCATTATTCACAATAGCGAAGACATGGTAGCAACCTAAGTGTCCATCAATGGATGAATGGGTAAAGAAAATGTGATATATATAAATATGTATATATATATGTATATATATACGTATATATATGCATATACATACGTATATATATACATATATATACACATATATATACACACACATACACACATACATACATAAAAAAATGAAATCTTAATATACGTGACAACATGGATGGACCTTGTGGGCATTATGCTAACTGAAGTAAGTCAGGCAAAGACAAATACTATGTTATCTTACTTATATGCAGAATTAAAAAACTGATCTTATAGATGCAGAGAATATATTGGGTTGCCAGAGGCCAGGGTTGGGGTTTGGTAAAATGAATGAGGGTGGTCAAAAGGTACAAAATTCCAGTTATAAAATAATTAAGTCATGGGGCTGTAATGTATAGCATGGTGACTATAGTTAATAATACTGTATTCAAAGTCTACAGCCATGCCACCCTGAACAAGCCTAATCCTGTCTGATCTCAGAAGCTAAGCAGGGTTGGGCCTGGTTAGTACTTGGATGGGAGACCACCTAGGAAGACCAGGTGCCATAGGCATAAAAAATAAGGGATTGTAAACTGACAAGACCCTTGCAATCTGTGAGGTCAACCAAGGGTCGCCTCACCTAAAAAAATAAAAATAATAATAATAATAATACTGTATTCCACATTTGAAAGTTGCTAAGAGAGTAGTCTTAAAAGTTCTAAACACTAGAAAAAAATTATAACTGTATGAGGACGAATGTTAACTAGACTTATTGTTGTGATCACTTTGCAATATATACAAATATTGAATCATTATTTTGTACACATAAAACTAATACAATGTTACATGTCAATTCTAAAAAATGCCAAATTGGTGGGTAGCTCTGAAGCTTGAGTGTACCTCTTCATAAGGGATAGAACCACCCTCTCTGGTTGAGGGAAACGGTATGAAGAAACAATACAGAATATTCTTAAAACCTTCTAAGTGAGAACAGAGCCCTGATATTCTAACAAGACTGTATATCCTCCTCAGCTGACCTCTCACTCTGCCACTTCCCCATCCAGCCATGCCCGCTGGTTACCAGACTACCAAACATAAAAAGAGGTCACAAAACACCCAGCCCTCAAACAAACAGCTCATCAGGGAAATCCAGTTGGTGTCAGATACAATGGGTGGGAAATCAAGAAGTCATCCATACCTTGTCAGGACAAAAGAAGTTTTAAAGGGAGCTAGTCGGGCAAGGATACAATGAAACCTATACGAACACACTACAATTACTCTCCCCCTCTTTCCCAAAGGTAAAAGGGAAGAGAGAATGCAAAATACAAAGAACCAAACCTAGAATAAAGTATAGTCCAAGGATCAAAAAGATATCCCACAAGAGCTTCATACTTTACAATATATAAACAAGAGCTCAAATAAATGTACTAAAAACAGTATGAGATGAAAGGAAAACAGCAGACCTAAGGAAACAAATTGAAGACAAAAGCTACCCCATTACAAAGCTAATCAACAATTAAGAAATGACAATGCTTAAAAAGGATGTAGAGAGGCAAAAGCAGAGGCAAAAAGAATGATAGTAGGTTGGGTTAGAATGGCAATGGTAGGATTCTGGATAGGATCGTGAAACCAACAGAAAGGACATTATAGAAAAACTGGTGAAAAAATTCTAATAAGATCTTTAGTTAATAGTAGTGCACTGATGTTAAATTCTTGGATATCATAGTTATATAAAACGTTAATATTAGGGAAACCTGGGTGAGAAGTATATGAAAACTATACTACTTTCACCACTTTTCCATAAATATAATGTTAATTCAAAATAAAAAGTTTTTTATAAAAGGAGAGCCACATGGATGTGATGATGTACTGAATGTAGGGTATAGAGAGGCAGTCAAGATTGACTCAAAGGTTCTTTCCTGAGCAAATGAAATCAGAATCTCTGGGGCAGGACCTAGGCAATGGTATTTTAATTTTTAAATAGCTCAGGTGGAGAATTCCTCGTCTCCCTTCTTCCCTCAGATGAGGTACCACCGATTAGCCCATTTAACCTTGGTACACTCCTGTGCAGTGGGTATTTTTTAAATTTCCATTTTACAGATAAGGAAACCAAGGATTCCAAAGGTTAAATGATCAGGTGGTAGACAGTCAAACAGCCAGTAAATGACACTATGATTCACAGCTTCTGATACAAAATTCATTCTTCAGCTGGTGAGTAAAAACCAAGCATAGAGGTGTGGCCTGTGGTTGTGCCCCTCACTGGCTGGAGAGGGTCCCAAGCACAGCAGAAAAGCTCCAGCCTCACTCAGAGTAGGTCAGGAAAATCTCGCAGCCCAGAGCATGGTGGAAGCACCTCTTCATAGTCTCCTAAGGTTGCCTTTCACTCTGTGTGAAGTTTGCCACTTGTAGGCACTTGGAAGTGTCACTTTCCCTTGGTCCCCTCCCCCGTCTTTTCTAACCCATTCCTCCAGAACTGAGGTTTCATCCTGCTTGTTCCTCTCCTCACCAGTCATTTTGCCCCAGATCCTCACATCCTTTAAAGTGGAGACCCTACGAAGTGTACAACTGATCCTTGAACAACTTGAGTTTGAACTGAGTAATATAGCATCTTTTTTTCAATAGTGGAGTAATACTCCATTATCTATCTATCTATCTATCTATCTATCTATCTATCTATCTATCTCTATCTATCTATCTATCTATCTATCTCACATCTTCTTTATCCATTTATCTGTCGACAAATACTTAGGTTGTGTAGTGTAAATAATGCTACAATGGACATAGGGATACATATCTCTTTTAAATTAATGTTTTCATGTTCTTCAAATAAATACTCAGAAAAAGAATTGCTGAATCATATGGTAGTACTATTAATTTTTTGAGGAACCTCTATACTCTTTTCCATAGTGGCTGCACCAGTTTACAGTCCCACCAGTAGCGAACAAATGTTCCCTTTCTCCATGTTCTAATACTCGTTATTTTTTGTCTTTTTGATAATGACCATTCTAACAGATGTGAGGTGATATTTCATTGTGGTTTTGATTTGCATTTCTCTGAAGATTAATGATGTTGAGTATATTTTTATGTATCTCTTGGCTACTTGTATGTCTTGCAAAAATGTCTACTCAGATACTCCATCCATTTTTTAGTCAAGTTGTTTGCTTTTTTGTGATTGAGTTGTATGAGTTCTTTATATATTTTTGTATATTAACCTCTTATTGGAAGTATCTTTTACGAAAATATTCTCCCATTCAGTTGGTTGCCTTTTTGTTTTGTTGATGGCTTTCTTTGCTGCGCAGGAACCTTTTAGTTTGATGTAGTTCCACTTGTTTATATTTGTTTTTGTTTCCCTTGCATTTCTAATCAAATTCACAAAAACACCACTGAGACCAATGTCTAGAAGCTTAGTGCCTATGTTTTTTCTATGTATTTTATTGTTTCAGGTCTTACATTCAAGTCTTTAGTCCATTTTGAGTTAATTTTTGTGTATAGTGTAAGATAGTGGTCTAGTTTCATTCTTTTGCATGTGGTATTTCAGTTTCCCCAACATCTATTATTGAAGAGACTTTTCTTTCTCCATTGTGTGTTCTTGGCTCATCTGTCATAAATTAGTTGTCCGTATGTGTGTTGGTTTATTTCTGGGCTCTCATATCTGTTCCATTTGTCTGTGTGTCTGTTTTACTGCCAATATCATACTGTTTTAATTACTTTGTAGCTTTGTAGTATAGTTTGAAATTGGGGAATGTGATTCTTCTGGCTTAGATTTTTTTTTTCTCAGAATTGCTTTGGTTATTTGGGGTCCTTTGTGGTTGCATGCAAATTTCAGAAATTTTTATCTATTTTTGTGAAAAATGTCATGAAGATTTTCATGGGGATTGCAATGAATCTGTAGATTCCTTTAGACGTGCCATTACTTCTTAATGGTCTTGTTCTCCCATTGCCTTCTCTCTCCCTATGGTCGACTGATGGTCATTGGCACCAATTCAGTGACAATAGCAATCCCTTATTTGGGGTGCAGTGAAGAAAGGAATTTTATTCAGTGCAAGCAGTTCAAGTATGATAAAGCATGGCTGTGGAACAGCACTGCTGTGAGGCAGTCCTGGGTCAACGACCCCTCTCTCGCTACATAGCTCTGCTCTGTACTATTCTAGTCTGCTCTGCCTTGTCTACGCCACTGTGCCTTGCTCTGCTGTCTGCTCTTCTCTGCTCTGGTCTGATGAGAAATTTTCAGTGTGTCAGCTTCAGCCGGGGAACACAGTACTCCATATTTGGTGGAAAGGGAAAGCACACTCTCTGAGCCCACCAGCAGGGAGCTGACATATACAGAGAAGTCTCTACTCTTGGTCCATGATTAGTCCACCCTCATGCATATGAGGACTACAAATCTTCACTGTTTGATTGGTCCAAAAAGCACTGTCCTGATTGGTCAGAATGGAGCCGACCAATGGAGATATAGACGCACAGCTCTGATTGGACAAGGAAAGTCTCAGTCCTATTGGTTGAAACTGCTTTATAAAAGTTGGCTTATTTGGCAGGAACAGAGTGCTGTCAGGCCAGTTCAGTGTGGGAGGTAGGCAGTTCAGTGTGGGAGACAGAAACTTAGTACATGCATCTCCCTGAAACATGGTTTGCATGAAAGCCCTATTTAGACATGGTTGCTAGGCTGTTTTTAATTTTGAGCCCAGTTAGCCACCAGGGATCCATCTCAGCAGGTATCTTCTTTCTCTGGGTGGACATGACTCACTTTAGCAAGGTGGCCAGAGTGATTTTGTTAGGTCAGACTACAAGTTTCCTTTGCTAAATACTCTCAAAATACAAGCCATATCTTTACAAGGGGCAGCAAGGCCCTACATTACCTCTTGGTCCATCTCTCACTTCCTTTTTTTTTTCCTAGTGCTTCTTTTTCCTTTGACATTTTTTAAAAATTAAATTTATTGGGGTGACTTTGGTTAATAAAATTATATAGGTTTCAAGTGTACAGTTCTATAATACATCATCTGTATATTGCATTGTGTGTTCACCACACAAAGTCAAATCTTCCATCACCTTATGTTTAACGCACTTTACCCTTTTCTACCCCCCACTCCTTTAGCGGTCCCTCTGGTAATTAAACTGTTGTTTGTTTCTATGTTTTTATTTGTTTGTCTTATTTGTTGCTTTTATTTTTATATCTCACATTTATTGCTTTTATTTTTATATCTCACATGGTTCCCATTTTTTTGTCTTACTTATCTCGTTTAGCATGATAATCTCCAGATCTATCCATGTTGTCGTAAATGTCAGTATTTCATCTTTTCTTATGGCTGAGAAATATTCCATTGTATATATGCACCACATCTTCTTTATCCAATTGTCTAACAAGGACACTTCAGTTGCTTCCATGTCTTGGCCATCATGAATAATGCTGCAATGAACATATGGGTGCATATACCTTTACAAATAAATTATTTCAAATTTTTTGGATGAATACCTGGAAGAGGGATTGCTGGGTCATATGCTAAGTCTGTTCTCAGTTTCTTGAGGAACCTCCATACTGTTTTCCACAGAGGCTGTACAAACTTAATATTACCACAAGCAGTGTATGAAGTTTCCTTTTTTCCCACAATCTCTCCAACACTTGTTATTACTTGTTTTGTAGATAATAGCCATTCTAACAGGTGGGAGGTGGTATATTGTGGTTTTGATTTACATTTTCTCAATTGCTAGTGATGTTGAGCATCATTTCATATATCTGTTGCCCATTATCCCTCCCTTCTTTCCGACCTCATTTCCCCACATTCATTCTGCCCTCTCACATTGAAATTTACCAGGTATTCTCTAGCCTCAGGGCCTCAGCCAGCTACTTCCCCTGATGTC
>NW_006442489.1:74237-109506 GCF_000325575.1 Pteropus alecto
CCTCAATTTCTTTTGGCCTTCAGTTAAAATGCTACCTTTCCACTGACTCTCCCTAATCAACCTCCTGTACTCCTTAACCATGTTTCCTACATAGCTTCTCCTTAGCATTTATAACTAACATTTTTGTATATTTCACTTAAAAATTTTTTTTCACTTACGTTTTTAAATTGTCTTCCAATGTGTAAATTCCACAAGGGGCATTTTTTTTTTTTTGGTTTCCCTACTCATTGTGACTGTTGTATATTCTCAGTCTCTAGGACAATTCCTGGCATGAATAGATGCTCAATAAATATTCATTGATTGAATATGATGGAATTATAGTAACCAGAAGTTTTATGTCTCCCAGTTTCCTCGACTAGGAACTTGAGGCATTACCATTGCCAACTAGGCTTCCTCCAGTTGGTTTCACAAGAGGATGCTAGACCAAGAGCCCAAACCCACAGAGACCACATGGCTTACAGGAATCAGCGAGATCAGCTTCGAGGTTCACACATGAGGATTATACTTTCCAGGGATGCCCAGAGACTGTGGAGGAGCCCCAGTGCCAGCATACCACGGCCCCCACCTCTGCACCCTCACCAACCGGTTCTGCAGATTCCCCAACCTCGGCGTTCCCTCCCCGCCCTCGGGGCCCTCCCCACACCCCGCTCTCAGCGATCCCCCCCGCTCCGCCTTCGGGTGCCGCCCCGCTCACTTCCAGTCCCGCCCCACGCCCGGCTTCCGGCTTTCTCACGCTCCGCCCACTCCGCGTCCCGCCCTAGCTCTGGGTTTCGCCAGCTGCTCCTGGCGCACGGAGGACGAGGGGGCGGTGCCCGGTGTCCTGGAGAAGCGCGGCACCTGGACTTCCAGGCACAAAGAGCGACCCGCGGACTCGGGTTAGGATACGCGTCCTTGCTCAGCGCCCTTGGCCCGCGTGGAAACAGGAGACAGTTCAGGTGAGCAGGGCCGGGGCGGAGCTGCTGGGCCGCACGTGCGGGCGGAGGTCCGGCAGGCGGCGAGCTTCTCCCGTGGGGCTGCGGAGCAGCGAGGCAAGCATTTTGGGGCTGCGCCTCAGGAAGTAGGCAGGTAGAGACGAAGGTGTCTTGGCCCGCGACTCTGAGCAGAGCGAGGACGGGGGTGAGAACCTGCGGCAACCCCGCTTCCCCGCCTCTCGCCTCCGTGCCCTGGGACTGGCCTCTGCGTGAGGTCTGTGTCCTCCCCTCGCCTCCGGGCATTGAGGCCACAGGTTCGGTAGGTGTGACGTGATGTCCTGCTTTTCCCGTCACCCTGGAGGGCTGGGGTCACTTTAACGTATCCTAAGGCAGCCCGGTTGCTTGACTCAGCCTTTAAAAACCCGATCTTAACAATTGGGGAGGTTTCTGAATGTCGGTGCCCCTTTGAGTAGAATTTGCAGTGTTTCAGCCCCTTTGCTAACGTGGACGTTAAATTTGTGGTGTGCGATCCGGGATCGGGCGTGGGCAGAGATTTCATTGGGAACTTGGAGATTAGACGTTTGGGGAGAGCCATGGCAGAGGTGGGCCACTGCAGCCTAACTTTGCTCGGCAGATGCGCCGCTGCCGGCAGGCAGGTGGGCCGACCCCACCAGTGCCAACTACCTTCTGGTTTCTCCTGTCACCTACAAAACGCGAGGGCCCCCTTCCTCTGCCAAGTAGAATTATTCCAAAGAATCATTTGTAAATAAGATTGCATCCCACCATAGAATAACTTTTTAGGTTGTAGCTGTCTCTTTTTGTTGTATTATGAGTTTGCATTTGGAAAAATTGCTTGAAATAAGACTCCACTCTCTGGGGCGGAAAAGTCTGTCGTGAGTTTTATCTATTGTACTTAGCTGTTTGGCAGAATTGCCCCTTTCCTCCCATCTATGTGCTCAGTCACAAATGCTGTATAGGAGTCTGTCCAATCTCTTTGGGAGTTTCACACTCATAACTGTGCCCTGGTACGTTGTTAGGAGCTCTGTGTAGGTCTGTGTGTTTGCACAGGATGGAAGTGAAGAAGGGTCACTTAGTTCCTTTCTGCTCTAGGCGTCTTTGGCCAAGCTGTGGAACAGGGAGTAGGTCCAGGGAAAGAACTGTGAAGCTGAAAGGCTTGAAGAAAGTCAAGTGAGGCTCAAGGTCCCACCACCAACACTGTCAAGGAGGGATGGATTATGATTGACAGTGACTTTGAGGCCTTTGCTGTGGTTTCCAGGTTTTTCAAATTGGTCTTAGAATACTTTTAAAAGAAGATTTAAAAATTAATGATAGTTAAAATTGGTCTATTAAATAGCACTGTCAGCAGCCTCACATTTTTTATAGCTGTGTGCAAGGGTATGTGTATATTAAAAGAAAAATGCTAAGGCGGTTAGGGAAGCAGGCTACCACTGTCTTTCCTGTCCCTTTTCTGTTTGGTTTACGCATCTAGTGGTTTAAACTATTACAAATTTACTGGCCTATATTGTCAACTATATGTGTTTAAATATAGTTTAGATTCAATAAAAATTAGAAGATAATCATTTTTGCAGAATGAGAAAACTTTTTTCAAAGAACTTGAACTTCAGATAACATCATATTAGAAAGAGAACACTTTATACAGGAAAAGTTGGGGGTTAAAAATTTTTAATTTAGTTTATATAAACTTTGACAGAAAACTTATTCTCTGAATTGTACTTATCTCATATATTGCCATCTGCAGAGCTGCTTGGAGATGGGTGAACTGACAGTCATTTGCTAATAGTATATTGTAAATCCCTTAGTTTTAGTGTGTACTTTGTTCTGAGTCCTTAGGAACATTTGGTGATGGAAAATAGAGTAACGGAAGAGATGCAAAGTTCTAACCATAAGTATTCAAAGTATTTAGATCCTGTCCTTTTATGGTGAGTAATTTTTTGAGGAACCTCCATAGTGTTTTCCATAGTGGCTATAACAATTTGCAATCCCACCAACAGTGCAGGAGGATTCCCTCTTCTCCACATCCTCACCAACACTTTGTTGATTCATTGATGATAGCCATTCTGACAGATGTGAGGTGATATCTCTTTGGGGTTTTAATTTGCATTTATTTCCCTGATGATTAGTGATATTGAGCATCTTTTCTCCTGTTTATTGGCCATCTGTATGTCCTCTTTGGAGAAATGTCTATTCAGGTCCTCTGCACATTTTTAAATTGGATTTTTTTTGCGGGGGAGGGAGGTGTTAAGTTCTATGAGTTCCTTATATATTTTGGATATTAACCCCATATCATTGGTGAATATCTTCTCCCAATCAGTAGTTCTGTTGATGGTTTCCTTTCCTGTGTAAAAACTTTTTAGTTTGGTGTAGTCACATTTGTTTTTTTTTCTTTTGTTTTCTATGCACAAGGAGACATATCTCCTCCACAACTTCTGAGTCCTGCCAAGAGTTTACTGCCTATGTTTTCTTGTAGGATTTCTATGGTTTCAGGTCTCACATTTAAGTCTTTTAACCATTTTAAGTTTATTTTCGTATATGGTACGGTCTGGTTTCATTTTTTTTCATGTATCTGTACAATTTTCCCAATCTCTTTATTGAAGAGGCTGTCTTTACTGCATTGTATAGTCTTGCCTCCTTTTTCATAGATTAATTGATAATATAGGCTTTGGTCTATTTCTAGGCTCTCTAGTCTTTTCCATTGATCAATGTGTCTATTTTTATGCCAGTACCATGCTGTTTTGATTACTGTAGATTTGTAGCATAGTTTTATATCAGGTAGTGCGTGATATCTCTAACTTTTTCTACTTTTTAAAGATTGCTTTGGCAGTTTGGGGACTTTTGTGGTTGCATATAAATTTTAGGAGTATTTGTTCTGTGAAAAATGCCATTGGTATTTTGATAGGGATTGCATGAGTCTGTAGATTGCTTTGGGTAGTATGGACATTCTGATGATGTTAATTCTTCATATCTATGTGCATGGAATATTCTTTCATTTATTTGTATCTTCTTCAATTTCTTTCTTCAATGGCTTATAGTTACCTAAATACGGATCTTTTACCTCCTTGGTTAATTTTGTTTCTTGGTATTTTATTCTTTTTCATGCAGCTGTAAATGGGGTTGTTTTCTCAATTTTTCTTTCTGATAGTTCATTATTACTGATTTTTGAATATTAATTTTGTATCCTGCAGCTTTACCAAAGTTATTAATCAATTCTAATGGATTTTGGTAGAATCTTTAGGGTTCTCTGTAGTATCATGTCATCTGCAAATAATGACAGTTTTACTTCTTCCTTTCCAATTTGGCTACCTTTTATTTTTCTCATCTGATTGCTGTGGCTAGGACTGCCAATATTGTGTTCAATAAAAGTGGTGAAAGTGGATATCTTTGTCTTGTTCCTGATCTTAAAGAAAAAACGTAGCTTTTTGCTGTTGAATATGCTGTTAGCTGTGTGTTTTATTATATCTGGCATTTATTATGTTGAGGTATGTTTCTTCTATCCCCATTTTGAGAGTTTTTTAAAAATTATAAATAGATGTTTTGTTAGATGTTTTTTCTGCATCTGTTGATATGATCATGTAATTTTTATCCTTCATTTTGTTTAAGTGGTGTATTACATTAATTGATTTGAGGATATTGAACCAACCTTCCATCCCAGGAATAAATCTCACTTGATCATGGTGTATGATCTTTTTAATGTATTGCTGAATTTGGTTTGCTAATAGTTTGTTGTGGATTTTTACATCTATGTTCATCAAGGTTATTGGCATTATATATATTTGGTAATGTGTTTGTCTGGTTTTGGTATCAGGGTACTGTTGGCTTCGTATACTGAGTATAGAAGCCTTACCTCTTCTTCTTTTTTTTTTTTTTAATTTTTGGAATAGTTTGAGAAGGATAGGTATTACTTTTTCTTTGAATGTTGGTAAAATTCACCTGTGAGCCGTCTGGTCCAGGAATTCTGTTTGTTGGGAGTTTTTTGATTACTAATTTGATTTAATTAGTAATCAATTTGTTCAGATTTTCTGTTTCTTTCTGATTCAGTCTTGAAAGATTGTTTTTAGGAATTTATCTATTTCATCCTGGTTGTTTAATTTATTGGCTTATAATTGTAGTATTTTTTAAAATCCTTCATATGTCTGTGGTGTCAGTTGTCATTCTCTTTCATTCCTGATTTTATTTATTTGAAACCTCTCTTTTTTTTTTTCTTGATGAGTCTGGCCAAAAATTTATTAATTTTGTTTATCTTTTCAAAGAAACAGCTCTTGGTTTTATTGATCTTTGCTGTCGTTTTAGACTCTACTTCGTTTACTTCTTTGGTCTTTATGATTTCCTTTCTTCTGCTCACTTTGGAATTTGTTCTTTTTCTAGTTCCTTTAGGTATAGGTTATTTATTTGAGATTTTTCTTGTTTCTTGAGGTAGGCCTGTATTGTTCTGAATTTCCCTCTTTGCTTTGCTGTGTTCCTTAGATTTTGGGTCATTTTGTTTTCATTTTCATTTCTCTCAATGTATCTTTTGATTTCTTCCCTGGTCTCATTGTTAATCCATTCTGTTTATAGCATGTTATTTAGCCTCAACATGTTTGTGTATTGTTTAGTTTTCTGCTTGTAATTGGTTTTTAGTTTCATACTATTGTTATCAGAGAAGATGCTCAATGAATTCAATCTTACATTTATTGAGGTTCGTTTTGTGGCCTAACATCTATCCTGAAAAATGAGCCAGATGCTCATTTTTCAGGATAGATGTTAGGCCACAAAACGAACCTCAATAAATGTAAGATTGAAAAGAATGTATATTCTCCTGCTTTTGGTGAAATGTTCTCAAATTGTCAATTAAGTTCACCTGTTCTAATTGTCATTAAAGGCCACTGTTTCCTTTGCTGAATTTTCTGTCTGCATTATCTATCCACTGATGTCAATGGTGTGTTAAAGTCCCTTACTGTTCTATTACTGTCAACCTCTCTCTTTGTATATTTGGTCAATATTTGATTTATTTATTTAGGTGCTATGTTGGGTACATAGATGTTTACAAGAAGTATATCCTCTTTTGGATTGGTCTTTTTACCATTGTGAAACACCCTTCTTTATCTTGTTACAGCCTTTGTTATAAAGTGTATTTTTTCTGATGTAAGTATTACTACCCAACTTTTTTTTCATTTCCATTTGCATGAAATATATTTTTTCTTCCATTTACTTTCAGTCTGTGTCTGTCTTGATCTGAAGTGAGTCTCTTATAGGCAGCATATGATAGGTTTAGTTGTTGGTTGCTTAAATTCAAACACATTCTAAAATCACCACAGTCTTTATTGACCTCCTCCACATTTATGTTTTGTTATTACTTTTTATTTCTTGTGTGTGTATCCCTTATTTTACTATTATAATTACACATGATCTCCCTACTTTTGTCTTTTTATCTTTGTACTAGCTTTATAGTTGGTCGATCACTGCTTTTACTAAGTGTTTGCCTTTGTCAGTGAGAATTTTTTCCTTTGCTATATTTTCTTATTCACATTTTGATTATTTTGTGCCAGTCCCTTCTGTTGAGAACAAAGTTTCTGTTGAGAAGTCATCTGACATTCTTATGGGGACTCCCTTGTAACTAACTGTTTTCTCTTGCTGCTTTTAAAATCCTTTGTCTTTAGTTTTTTACATGTTAATTATTATGTGTCTTGGTATGGGCCTCTTTGGATTCATCTTGTATGGAACTCTCTGCACTTCCTGGACTCGTATGTCTCGTTCCTTCGCCAGGTTAGGGAAATTTTTAGTCGTTATTTCTTCAAATAGGTTTTTAATACCTTGCTCACTCTCTTCTTCTGGTACTCCTATGATGTGAATGTTGGTATGCTTGATGTTGTCCCAGGGATTCTTTATCCTCATTTTTAAAGATTTTTCTTTCCTTTTTGCTATTTCAATTGGGTATTTTCTATTATCTTGTCTTCCAGATCATGGATTTGATACTCTGCTTCATCTGATCTGCTGTTGTTGATTCCCTCTAGTATATTCTTCATTTCAGTTATTGTATATTTTTCAGTTGTGATTGCTTGTTTTTTTACATATTATATCTTCCTTTTTATATTTTCTGTCTCTTTTTTTTAAGTTCTCACTGAATTCATCTATCCCTCCTTTAAGTTCATTGAGCATCCTTTAAACCAGTGTTTTGAACTCTGTATCTGATAGATTGCTTGTCTTTATTTCGTTTAGTTTTCTTTTGGAGTTTCATCCTGTTCTTTCATTTGGGACATGTTTCTTTGTCTCTGCATTGTGGTTGACTTCTTGTATTTGTTTCTGTGTATTAGATAGATCTGCTATCTCTCTCGGTCTTGACAGAGTGGCCTTATGTAGAAGGTGTCCTGTGGCACTGTCTCCTTGGTCATCTGAGCTGGGTGCTCTACAGGTATCTTTTGTGTGGGTTGTGTGTGCCCTGTTGTAGTTGGATCTCGATTGCTGTTGGCATGTCTGTAGGTCCAATTTGCCCTCATATTGACTTGCTGTGAGTGCTGGCTGTGACTACAGTGAACAAGCTGTTATATAGGGGCTGACTTCAAGGAGTAGTAGTCATTTTACTGAGATCTGCTAATTCCGCCCTTCAGGTGTGTCATTTGTGGAACTGGTTGGGTGGTTCTCTGGTGTCTGAAGCTGACCACCGGGTTTGTTGGGTCTGCAACATCTTTGGTGGGGCTCTGTTGCAGAGTAAATTTAGTCACTGCTCCTGTCAGGCCTGAGTCCACTTGTAGGAGCTACAAGTGATCTGTGGTTGGTTGCCGCTTGTACTGGCCTTGATGGTGTTTGGGAGAGGCTGCACTGTGAACCGAGGCTAACTGTCACCAGTTCTGGGCTTGGGACCCTTTGGTTGATGTCACTATATGAGCTGAGACCAGCTGCCACTTATTCTGAGATTGTGGCTGCTTAGTTGAAGTTACATTCCAGGCCAAGACTGGCCTTCAGTTGTGCCAGGCTTGGGGCTACCTGATGAAAGTTACAGTGCAAGAGACTGGTTGCTGATTGTGTTAGGCTTAGGGTTGCTTAGGAAGAGCTACAGGGCATGTTGAGGCTGGTTGCTGCTTTTTTGGAGTTCATGGATCTTCTGGAGATTTTGGGAAATTCTGCCAGACCAGCTGAGGCAGGCTGCTTGTGTGCAGGAGCTGCTGGAAGAGACTGGGGCCAGGTGAGCCAGTTGGGTGGGAAGAGTCTCAGGGAATCACCTGGGCAAGGCAAATGGTTTTAGCCAGGTTAATGGAGAACACATATTATTTGCTTCCCATCTATGCCAGTCTAGCTGGGTGGAGGGAGAGTTCAGTAAAGGAACAGTGTCACCTGCCAGCCCTCCCACCTCAGAAACAGTTGCCCAGAACCCTTCCCTTTCAGCCCTTGCCATGAAGTTAGTCAATTTAGTTTCTCCCCGTATGTCTCTGGCAATTTTTGAGCTGCTTCCCCTGTGCTGGAGCCCAGAGCAACTGAGTTTGTGAGTGAGCAAGTCCATGCATGGGTCCCTTGAGGAATGCCTTGAACTCCAGCAGCCCACTGACTCACACAGATGTAATCTCCTCTGGTTTTCACAGCTAGATGTTATAGGGACTCCTTTCCCTGGCACTAGTACCCTGGGCTAGGGAGCTCAGTGTGTGGGCTAGGGAGCTAGGGAGCTTAGTGTGAGAGCTAGGGAGTTCAGTGTGTGGCTGTGACTTCTCGCTTCTCAGGGGGGACCTCTGCGACCAAGATGTCTCTCCTGTTTCTTATTCCCTACTTGCCCATCCGATGTCTCTGCCCCACCTACCAGTCTTTTTTACCCCCTCTTTAATTCCGCCCCCCCCCCCCCGACCTACGGATGTTGCCATCTCTCTTTTAAGAACTGGATTTCTGAAGGCGTGCGTCTCCTCCCACACGCTTGCGACGCGCACCTGGGTCCTGGCGTCCCCTGCACACTGGGGGGGCCTGGCACACCCAAGACGTGGTCTGTGGCTCCACCTGGGGTGCAAACCCAGGACCTGCGTGTAAAGCAGACGTGCTAACCACTACACTATGGAGCCACACCAGCCTCGTACCAGTCTTGATGTGGCTTCTTCTTAGTTATAGGGCTATCGTTCAGCTGGTCTTCAGGTGGTTCTCAATGATGGTTGTTCTATAATTTAGTTGTAATTTTGATTTGATTGTGGGAGGAGGTGAGCACAGAGTTTATGTACTTTGCCATTTTGACCAGAAGTCTTCTGTAGCCTCGTAGCTCTCTATAAGAAAGATGAGTAACATACCTGGTGGCCTCCTGGCTATTCGATCCCTTTATCTGTAATAGGCTACACATGTCCCTGCTGTTGTTCCACAGAGGCATGGTGTGTGGGGGTTGGGGAAAAGCTCCTTTGGCGCACCACACAGATATTGTTTCTCCCGTACCTGGGCCCCAGGCATGGTTTCTGCACAAAAAATGGAGCTTTCGTTTCTTGGTGTTTTTGTCTTTAAATTTTGACTGAGCACTGATTGCGTGCCAGACTCTGTTCTCAGTGTTTTTGGTAAATTCTTTCATGTAGTGCTCACAGAAATCCAGAGCTGGGGCATGCTGTTGTCCCCATATTACAGATGGGGGGTTGATTCCACCTGAGGTCAGTTTTACATTGCCGTAAGGAGTGTGCTAAGATCTGGGCAGGCGTACAGATTCCAGGCCTCCCTCGACTTGGAGTTTCTACCAGATCTCAGCCTCAGCAACTAGATAGGAGAATTGGCAAATTAAATTCCTTTAGTAAGTAAGAGTGTAGATGGCTTAATAAATTATGCTTTGCCTATGGGCTTCATACGTGCGTGCCCACAGAAATAATGTGATAGCCTGCTGAAATGTGAAAAGGTTAAAGGATAATTAAAACCAGAAACTGGACAAAGGAGGTCTATACCTTAGGCCTAGTTTCTGGAACCCCTAACCACATTCTGTTAATCATGAAACTTGTAACAATGAGCTCATACGCTAACTGCCAATTTTAGCCTGTGTAACCCTGCTTGCTTGCATGGCATGAAAAATAATCAATTGTATAGAAGCTGAAAATTACTGTTTGGCCATCGCCCATGAGAATACTGGCTGGTGCCCATGGGAACATAGGCAATCACCCATGGGAACATGACATTCTAACAGCAAGCTTTCTGCTTCTGTACTCCCCGCTTGCACACCTGACCAGTGGGTTGACAGGTAATGAATAGGAGAGAAATAGACCTTTGTGTTTAAGATAGAATAAAGAATGAGATTTAGGGCTTAAAAACCTTGTATCTTGGCATTTCGGGGCTGCTCCTTTGCACAAGAGAGCCGCCGGCTAATAAACAGCCTTTGAGAGCATACTTGGTTTGGTCTATTCTGTACAGGCCACAACAATAACACTTTTATAAAAATGAGTCTCATGCTAGGATTGGAACTGTAATAAATCCTGAGCCCAAAGTAGAGGGGTGGTGGACTAGTGTTGCCAGGGTGGACCACCTAGGGGGACTATTCATCTGCTGGGTCTCCCTCAGGGTCACTAATGGCATCAAACCATAAACGTAAGAACCAGCATCAAGAACTATGACAAAACATTTATTGACTTGGAGTTTAGTTTCAAGAGTACAATTTCATAAAGTTAAGAATTTAAAACTCAACATGCAGTTTCCTCAGTGGAGACTTTGATGAGCAGCTTGTCATAGCCCAGGGAGAGCTCGTTGTATCCAGAATGTCTCTACCTGCCCTGTATTCAGGTAGCCTGAGAAAGCAGGTACTGGGACTGTTCGTCCTTGTGTCCTTCTGGCTGTGTTGTATGCATGCAAGTGGAAAAACTGGCAAAAATGGACAACGTCACCAGTTTCTCAGCTTGGGAGGGATGACAGAACTGTGAATAGACAAGACTCCTTCCTGAATACTTGGGGTATGTGTGTCCTCCTGTGTGGATGAGAAATAAAACTAAGAACTCATTGTCTCGGTGATAACAGGGAGGGTGGGTGGTGCCTTCTGCCCCAAGGAAGCCAAATTCTAAGGGCAGACTGCCGCTCAGCCAGTTAGCTTTCTGGGTACAGGGAAGTGATGGGGAAAATTGTCCCTCTGACTTGGATAGAAACATGGATGCCCAATTTCTAAACCCCACAATCTACGTTGTCAATATTAGAACATCCAAACCTATAGAGAATTTTTATAAGAATTGATTTGAGCCAAACGGAGTATATGCCTAGAAGCAAGATCCGAACAGAATAAGAAAAATCCTTCCTTGAATGACAGCTTGCAGCTTCTTTTAGGCATTTTGAATTAAGGAGGGAACATAAGGAAGATTACTTGGAGGTGGGAGAAAGCAAGGTTGAAATTGGATTACAAGATAGTTAACTAGGTTATGTGCTCCCTTGAGGGTCCCTTCACTTCTAAGGAGTCTGAAAAGGAGCATTTCAAAGGTGTGTTAACCTAAGTGTACAGAAACAATGGGCATGGCTTGCTAAAGGCAAAGATAAACCTTTTACTATGGAAGTTATAGGCCTGGAGTGTGACTACCCACGATGACCTTCCCAGTTAGAAACTTATGATCAGATCAACTGTGAGGTTACTTTCCGTAGAACCCTTTTTTGTCCACAAAGTTAATGGCCTGTTCTCACAGCTGGAAGTACTCCTCAGAAAACTTTCAAACAGGATGTTTACAGGAGTCTTGCATAATTCAAACTGAGCTAGCCCCTGCTCTGTGGCAAAAGTATAAAAAATAGTTGATGGTTCTCTCTGCTTTGTGGCTTTAAAGTTAAGTAGTTCTTGATACTGTTAGAAAATAGAATTCAACTAAGTAAATTCGAAGATCTAATTGGCTTTATTAAGCGATTCATGATTTGGGCAGCATCTCTTCTAGCAAACTAGCAGGGCTATCCAAAGTGGTGTAGAAAGTAGAAGATTTTTATATGAAGGAGGGTGGAGCAAGGGAACTATTAGTAAAAGAAAAGAAAGGATTATTTTGGGGCTGGGACATCTTTGGGGGAAGAGAATGGGAAGGGTTTTTTGTTTGTTTGTTTGTTTTTAATGCAGATTGCTTTATCTTTCTATGGAAGATGAGGAGAGTCCACAGATTGCCTTACTGGTGTTTTACCAGAAAATTCCATACTGGTGGATTAAAATCATGTTTCTAGGAGAAATTGAAACTGTAGTTAGATCTGGTATTAAATCTAAGCTTGGTATCATGGACTTTTAGTTCCTTTTTTGGACCTACGTTTTTCTTTAACAATTCATTTTAAATTCATTTTGAAATTTCATTATTTCCAGTTGTACACATGCATAAGACTTCGATATTTTTAGAGTTTACTATTTCAAATTCTCATAATTCAAATTCTCATAAATGGATACTACTCTACTATGGATTCCATCTTAACTAAGTGATCAAAGTTAACATCACCAGAAAGAAGTCATGTGCCTCCTGAAAAGAAGTACTCAGAAAGATACAACCTTACTGGTTGTTGGCCTATTCCCTCCATAACCTAAATCTCATTGTGTGGAAACATCAGACAAATTACATTTGTGTGACATCTACAAAAAATAATTGGCTTCTATACTCTTCAAATATTTTCAGCGTCAAGAAACATAAAAAGACTGAAATACTCTTCCAGTTGAAAAGGACTAAGGGGACCTGAAAACTATATACAGTGCTTGATCCTGGATTGTGTCCTAAAAGGGAAGGGGGGAGATAGCTATAAAGGACATTGGGATGATGGACAAAATTTGAATGCGAATGGTGGGTTAGACAGTAGTATTGTATCAATGCCAAATTTTGATCATTGTACTGTGACTGTGTCCTTGAGTTTAGTAAATACATATTGAAGTATTTAAGAATAAGAGGGCATAAAGTCTGAAACTTAATCTGAAACAGAGGGAAGAAGAGAGAGAAGGGGAGAGAGAGAGGGAGAGAAAATGATAAAATGAGAATGATGAATGAGTCAAAGTGAAAACAGTTAATGGGAGAAACTTGCTGTGTAAAAGATATTCAAGAATTCTTTGTACTTTTCTTATAGCTTTTCTGTAAATTTGAAATTATGTCAGAATAAAAACTTATGGAAACAAATGTCCACTTTGTATTTAGCATAATCTAAATAACTCCCACCGGTAAAAAAAGTTTACCGTATTTCACCTATTCTAAGATTCATCTTTCGTCTTTCATCTTATAACATCTCTGAATTTGGGGTACATCTTAAAATTAGTGCTGTCCTGGCATTGTGTCGGATTTTGACAGCAGTTTTTCTTTCTTAGTAATTTGTCTTAGAAACAGTGGCATATTGGATTTGATGAAATATAGTATTTTTCCCTGCTTTTTTTTGTCTGAAGAGGTGGAAAAAAGAAGATAGTTCTTTGGGTAGCTTCATTTGTAGAAAAATTTTCAGTTCCTCATGCTCACATCTATACTCCAGGCCAGGTATCCAGCTCTCTTTGCTCATTTCCACCTCTATGCCTCATAAATATTTCAAACTCAACACATTCTAGTCTGGATTTCTGTGTTCTCCACCAATCCAAGCTCTTCCTCTGTGTTTCCTGTCTTAAGGAGTGGAAACCTGATTTTTAGCCATCGATGGTTCCAGAATGTCTTCATGGAAGGAATTTAGGGAACTGTTCAGGTATGCATAAAGGAGGTAGTGTGCATCCTTGCCCAGTTGCGCCTTGGTACAGATGCTAGTTTTAGCGCTGCCTGTTTCTTGAAGTATCTTTGGCCTCCAAATAAATGTCTGTTCCTCATTTTTCTTACTTGTCAAGTGAGAAAAGTTTTCTCAAGTCAGTTAAGATAATAGACAAAGCAACTTAAGTTCCCATAGAACTCTGAAATTCTGTGAGTTAAGAGAGAAGAGCTTTTAAAAAAATCTTTCATGCTGGAATCATTCAAATAGCTGATTCCGTTAAGCAGACAAGTCTCTGATTTCATGTGTCAGTGAAGGACCAGGTATGTGACTGGACTCTTCTGCTTCTTGACTCCCAATACTTCTTCCCAGATTTCTTTATTGGGTTCAGTTCCTGGGTGAGTCAGGGCAGGGTTGATTTTTACCCTGAATTCTTACAAGGACCACCAGGATGCTCCCCAGCTTCTCTTGTCCTGGGGCTACTAGTCAATGCAGTGTTGGAAACTTCTGTGGCAGTGTATCAAATCTCAGATCTTGAACCCCACTTTGTCACCCTTGGAAATGCTTCCTTCCTAAGTATTTATAGTACTCCCTAGTCTCTAGTCTCATTTGACCCAGGAAACTTTGCATCAGCCCAGGATTGTAACATTTTAGTTTATTTTGTTTGGCATAGACTTCAAGCAACTATAATAACAAAATACAGTGCTTTCCCCATGGCCTGATTTCTTGGACCGCTGAGTTTTATCTACATTTAAGATGATTAGTTCTTGGCAATTCCGAATCTGCTTTTAGGGCCATTGAGTTGTTGGTGTTGACACTGACCTTCATAGCAGACTCATTCTTTAGAAGTAGAAATCCAAAATATTCAGTCCCCTGTTGGATTCTGTGGAATCCAGTATATATAAGTGTGAGAGGAGAGCAGAGAATATCAGCAGTGTTTGTGTGATGTGCCTTTAGGGTCCAAATTGCATGGCTGAATTCAGATGAAATTTAGGATAATAATAAGAAAAGAGTGAATTGTTCTTATAGTTTTCTAGATAGATTTTATACATTGTTACTTTATTCTTTTATTTTCTTTATAGCCACCATGAAACAAAAGGTTACATCATGGTTGTAGCAAAGAGGGAACCATGTCTTGTTGTTTCTGAACAGATGGATAAAGCGGATTGGAATATGGAATGTTTGGTTAAAGTGTTGCTTTTTAATGTGGGCCACTATTCAAGTTAATGTTCTTTCCTTGTAATTGTTGTGGCTGCCGGCCCCCGAAAGACACAGGGACCACCAGAAATCAGTGAGTTTATAGGAAACATGCTCTTTATTCAGCCAGCTGGGTCTGCCGGGGGTACGCAGACCCCAAATTAAGCAGCCCCGAAATGTAGAGGTACAAGGTTTTTAAGCCCTAAATCCCATTCCTCATTCTGTCTTAAACACAAAGGTCTATTTTTCTCCTATTCACTACCTGTCAACCTACCTACAGGTCGGTTGTGCAAGCAGGGGTACAGAAGCAGAAAGCTTATTGTTAGAATGTTATGTTCCCATGGGTGATAGCCTGTGTTCCTATGGGTGATAGCCTATGTTCCCATGGGCGATAGCCTATGTTCCCATGGGCGATAGCCAAGCAGTAATTTTCCAGCCAACACATAAGTAGGTTTACTAATATAAAATTTTTGCATAACATTAGGATTTTCTGGTTTAGTTTAGAGCTAAAAAGACATTTTCTCATATATTCTGGTGTGTAGAACATAAGTGACTCCATTTTAAAGTGAATCTGCCATCTTGACATCTGGCTGAACTTGGACCATTGACCCTCCTCCCCTTTCCCTAGTAAGCTTTGGAATATGATCAGCCTTGGGCTAATTACTGGATTACCATTAGTTCTCTCTCTGGGGCAATACACCTTTGATGTTGGCTTGCTCTGGCACCAGAGCCTTCTGACACCTGGTCCCTTTGAACATTCTCACATTCTTAACTGCTTAGGAGATATAAGTACAGAGTCAGGGAGGTGGGAGGTAGGTGTGGAGAATACCCATGTCATCTTGTTGTTACCCAAGACAAGTCTCATATGTAAGTTCCCCTAATAAACTCAATGTAATGATGGAGTTGTCAGCTTCTCTCTCTGGTCTCCTGGCCCCAGGAAATTTTATATACTGTTTGGGTTTTAGATTTCTGTACTTATTCATGGAAAACCTTTTTAAAAAATATTTAAAACTACTTTGTATGTTTGTGATGCCAGAAGCTCAATGGAATGTCCAAGAGAGGACTCAACTCAGAGCTCTGATGACCAGGTTCTTGTCTTATGTCATGAGAAAGAAATCATGGACAAGATGAATATCAATAGGAAAGCACAAGGTTTATTGAAAGTACATACTTTACAGGGAAGTGCAGGTGAATTCAGAGATCGAGTAGTGCCAAGTATGTCTGAATTATGGGCTTTTGTTCTTCTTGGGGCAGGGCTCTGAGTCCTGATATACTGACATAGCCTCCTGGTTCTCTCCCAGTGGGCGAAGAGCTTGGTTTCCTGTTCTTTCTTATTTGGTGTTTCTGGAACTGTCATCACATCTGGTGCGTGATGGGAGCCATAGTAACTGCAATGCAAATGAGATTATAATGATATTATAAGTAGCCAAAGGTCAGGTCTCAGTCAAAGATGGTAGCTAGTCAGGATAAGATTGGACCAGTTTGGTTTGTTTCTCTGTGCCAGGACTGAAACAGAGGAGGGACTGAGCCACATTTTGAAGGGGGAGGGTATGTGCCTAGGCTACCTGTCCTACTTCATAAATCCCCCTTGATTTTTGGACCTGTAATCATATGGGGTGTGTAGGGACTGGAGATCAGGCTTCTGTAGCTACTTCCAGCTGGGACAGGGTATCATCCTTACCTAGCCTGGGCCCGAAAATCTCTGCCTGCCTTATCTAAGAGTTCAAGATTTTTCTCCAGGGTGATCTTTGTTGGAATGGGTCTGAATCTCTGTAGCATCATCATCCTTATGTGGAACTATTGTAGTCTAGAGGAGATCAATTTAACAAGATTAAAGAGGCATGGGCCAAAGATTAGGACTAATCTTTAGAACTAAAGCTACCCAGGGCCCTAACAAGGGAAGGAACCAGTTTTCAGAAGGTAAAGCATGCCTTACTTATATCCTGTCAAATAGAATCTGCCATTGGATTTCCGTTAGCAAACTCATGCAGCTATTTGGCCTGGTCATAGACTTTTTAAATGTTTCCTTTTACCTGGCCAGTGTGGTATTAATGTAAGTGCAGCAAGTCTTATTAATAACTGTGTATGTACCTCCTTGTTCTAATAATAGGTAGTCAGGAGCCAATTGGTTATCAAGGACTACACTTGCTAGTGAAGGGTGAATTTTGTAGGTTTCGGAGAGCGTCTCCACTACTTTGTGCTAGGGTGGCCAGACTTTGAGTTAAGTTTCTTAAGGCGGCTTCATGGTAGGCAAATCCTCCCCCATGGGGCCACTAGACTAATGGCAGCCCCAGTGCCAGCTGTGATAAGTCCTATGGCTTGCTTGGATCAGAACTGGGTGATAGTATGGATGGTTATGGAGGGGAGATGCCTCATGGGCCTAGAAATCCTAGAGTGCATTAGTCCTTGAACTGAGAATTGTCAAGAGTAAGAGTAAGCTAGTGCTATATGAGGTTGGGGATATTGTCCTTGGGGTTGTTTTTCGGAGGGTAGTATGTTTGTGGGAGGTCTACAGAGGAAGAAATATGTTAGTGGAGCGCATGCTCGTCATTGAGAAGAGGAATTGAACCAGTGGGTTAGAGTCGGACTCCAAGGTAATTGTCGTCTGACACTGAGGGGATAAAGAGCCTCCCTGAAGTTTGGCATCTCTAGGTCCATTAGTGCTTTCCGCCTTCCAGGGAAGGTAGTAAGGTCAGCAGACTTCCTTTTTAAAGATTGTCTAATAAGTTTTGGGGCTCTGATCTTGGGCACCATTGAGGACTCGGTGGCTTGCTGGGCATCAGTGGGTTATGTTAGAAGTACATTTTAGAGAGGTGTTAAATGCGATGGGGTAGAGGGAGGAGTTAGTGGGGATGCTGAAGGTATTCTCCCTCCCCCCACCTCATGATGCATTTTTGGCATGGAGTCAACTAGGAAGAGCAGTTGAGGAATCTTACTCCAGTCCTACTAGATTGATTATAGTCTGGGATAAGGGTAAGACAGCTTAGAGGGGTGGAGCTGAGGACCATTGTCAGGGAGTAGGGCCTAAGGTAGGCCTTTGGACAACTGCTGTGATATATGAGAGTGAGATTAAGATTGACAGGCTGAAATCCAGGAAGGGTATGACTATAGTGGGGTTGTTTATGACTTATCCAGCAGTTAGGCTATTTCCGTTTGCTATTAGAAAAGTTTGCAAAAGTATTGGATTTTCATTCTCCTCAGAGGAACTGAGAATAGAATAGGATTAAAAAAGGATTAGGGTCATGATAATGGAGCTATTTGGTTATGAACAAAATAATTGTTAAGTGGGGTGCTGGGTGGGACCCAGGTGAAGAGGAAAGCAAGGACCGAGGGAAGACCCACACCAAAAGCAGTAACTAACAAGTCAAGAAGTTGGAGTTATTCATCTGTTGGTGAAGGGACATGTCTCTCTTCTTGAATAACAGCTCCACGTCTTGTATGGCATCACAGCAGTATTCTGGAATCAAGCTAGTTGGAAGCTCCTGTGAGGACTCGAGGAGAAAAGTTTAATCCTGGATAGATGTATCCAGCTGTTTATGCCATGGAATTTAACAGCAGTGGGAGTACTTAACAGGGCCTGGTAGTGCCCTTTCCATTTTGGTTGTAGCTGGTTTTCTGGAGAGTCTTTTTTCTAGGTTTTAAGGAGGATCTAAACTCCAGGGAATATGGTTAAGGGCTATTAAATCTCTCCCCATTAAGAGGATAAGGCCTTCTGGCATAACTAAAAACTTCTGAGAAATTAGAAAGTCTTGAGGGTGACAGCACAGAGATAGGGTGAAGTACCTCTGTTTGGGTTGGCCATCTTCTCCTGTGATGGTACAAGCCACAGAGGTCAAGGGCCCTGTATGATCTGTCAAGAATGAGTAAGATGACTCCCATGTCAATTTAAAAAATTTATCTGTTTACCTATTATGTCATGGGCTGCCTGGAATTCTTCTTTAGTCATGAGCTTTCTTTCGTGAGGAGCCACCAGGAAACCCAGGTCCCTTCAGTCTTCCTCATATAGGGCCATGATGGGCCTAGGAGTTTCCCTACTCCCTTTGGAGCTGAGAACATTCCCTATTTGAGTGGCCTGATTGCTTCTATTGAAGACATGGTCTAGGGGGCTCTTTCTTGGGGCAGGGATACTGGTTGTTCCAGTGTCCTGATTTTCTGCAGTTAAAGCAAGCCTCCTTTTGGGCTGTAGGGGTTGTCTTTTTTGAGTATCCCTTTATTCCCACAGGGTGTTCCTGAGGTTGCAAAGCACTACTGATGGCAACTACTGATGGCAACAGCCATTATCTGTGCCTGCCATTTGGATCCTTTTCTTCTCTTTCTCCTCCTTCTCCTCGCCTCCCCCTCCCCCATCCTTTATTGTTAAAGACTTCAAAGGCTGTGTCTAATAATTGAGCTATTGGAGTTTGAGGATGGTATTGACGCTTTTGGAGTTTCCTTCTGATGTCAGGAGCAGACTGACTAATAAAGTGTTGGTCAAGCAGAGATTGTCCCCAGGAAAGGAGGGATCAATATTAGTAAATATCTGGAAGGCCTCAACCAGCCAATCCTGGAATAAAGCTAGATTTTCTCCAGTCTTGGGTTACTTCCTTTTTATAGTTGACTGGTTTGATTATCCCTTTTTCCATCTCTTCAATTAGGCAAAGAGCTGTATGGTCTCTTTTTGTCAGAGATCTCTCTGCCCTACCTGGTAATTCCAGTCAAGGTCTTGACTTGGGACTGAAGTTGCTCCCACTGGATGCCTGTCTTATTGGGTGGCAGCCATCCTATCCACATGTCCTTGGGCCACAAGCCAAATTCTGTTTTTCTTCTGGGATGCAGCAAGTAGATATGACTACCTGGATGTCTCTCCATGTCAGATTGAAGGACATCATTAAGGTCTGGAATGTGTCAGTAAATCTATTTGGGTCCTCAGGAAAACACCCCAGTTTAATCTTACATTGGGTATGATCAGTCATAGAATATGTGACATGGAGTCTGAGGATTTCTGTTTCCCCGTTCACTACTTTCCTGAGAGGACAGAGTTTGGTGGATTCTGGGTGGTAAGAGGTTCCACTCTGGGTGTGTCCCGTGGAACTGGGTCTGGCTGCTTCCTCTGGCAAAGGGTGTGTATATGGGAGCATAAGGAGGGGGTGATGTAGGATAACTAGAAATGGGAAGGGAGGGTGACTGAGGGGTTGATGGCTCCATGTCTCTCTCCTTCCTGCTTGGACACTGGTGACCTTGATAGGAGAGGGTCATAGAGGAGGTCAGTGTTGTCTGGCAGAGGAGTAACTAAAGAGGATTGGGCATAACAAATTTTACAGAAGCCTTGCTTCACTGGGTCTTGATAATAGGGCCATGAAGGCCTAGGCATAGGGGACTTCCATCCATTTGCCATTTTGTCTGCAAAGGAGGTCTAATTGTAAGATTGTGTTATAGCTTAAGGTCCCATTTGCAGGCCATACCTCCTTGTTCCTGAGTTTGTATTGGGACCAGGCCATATTATAGAAGATCAAATTCTTCCGCTTTCTTCAGGTATAGATGAAGTATTTTCCATGGTGCCTGGAATGCGAGAGGAGAGAACTAGAACTAGGAGACTGGATTCTTGGGTAAGGGTGTCCCCCTATAACTTTATCTAACCAATGCACTATGAGGTCAAGCTAAGAGTCAGGGTGTCCCAATGGTAGCTCAGCCAACAGCGCCTGGGTGTCCCTGGGTTGGACTTCTGCAGGCTGGAAGGTGTTGAGGCCTTGACCCCTGGCTGTTTCAGGGTTTAACAACAGAGGATTCCAGCAAGGAAAGTCTGAGTGGTTAGGTGTGGTGCCAAACAAAGAGGAGGTCAACCTTCTTTTGAACGTGGGTCTCAGATTCTTAGATAATGGCCTGGAGTAGGGACTGGAGATTGTATGGAGCAATCTGAGGTCCCCAAGTAGATGAAACAGACCAGATAACTGTACGCCTCATCACCAGAGAATGAGTCTTTCCAGCGAGGTTATACTGAACCCATTCTAGCCCTAGTTTGCCCCTGTATTCTGGGGATGACGTGGACAACAGAGGAGGAGATGGTGGGTGAGATACAGAATGATCTTGTCAAGGGGAATATACAGAATGATCTTGTCAAGTAGGATAGGTCTGGATATAACTGATGTGGAGACCAGAGAGGTCGACTACAGAGGAGGCAAGACTTTTGGGGCCAGGCGATCTGACTGAGGCAAAGGAGAATAATGGGAGTATCAAGGCCATGTAAGTGTAAGAAGATGGCAACAAGAAATGGTCCCAAGAAGGCATGGACAAGAGGCTGAGGCTAGAAAAGAGAGAGGAGAGGGAGGAAGCCATGACGAAATAAAGTCAGACCAGCCCAAGAAGACCAGAAAATGATCTGTTGTGAAAGATGGTCACAGATAAAGGGGAAAGGAATTAATGAGCATGTTTTTACTGTGTGCCTGGGTGCATGGACATTGTCTTGAACTTGGTGGGGACACCTAATGCCAATAAAGCCCAGCCCCTGACCAAGTTATCCTGTCATGGGAGTCTTCTAGCGGTGAGTGCCCTAATGGCTTCTAAGTGCTCAACCCATGCCCACAGTGTGACTGGTGTCTTCTAGACATGATCTTAGAAATAGAGGAAAGGAAAAGACACAATGAATGAATCTGGTCACAACTCATCCCAAGATGGACGTCTCTGTAGTGCCGGGTGATGTCGATTTCTCCTGGTTTGGCTCGCCAAAGTTGATGCTGGAAAGCTTGACTGAGATGTCCAAGAGAGGACTCAACCCAGAGCTCTGGTGACCCTTTGAAAAGTTAATGATCACAGACCCTCAGAAATAAAGTTAAATTATTTAATAAAACTAGGTATAAATGCCTTAGCATTTATAAACCTGCAGTAGGGTAATTCATTGAAATTCAATATGTGTTTTATTCTGTTTTTCATATTCCAAGATAGGCTGGCAGGCCTTAGTGTTCTCTTGCCTTCAGAGGGGTTTATATTATAGGGCTGAAGGCAGAAGTTTCCGGAAGATGACCTCCTTCCTTTAAAAAAAAAATTGCATACACTAAAATTGATTTATATGTATGTGTGTGTGCAGTTCTAAGAGTTTGAACATGTGTGTAGATTTCTGTAACTGTTACCACAGTGAGAATACAAAGTAGTTCCATCACCCCAAAACACTCTTGCTATCCTTTTATAGTTATAGCCCCTGTTTACTACTAATCTGTTCTCTGACCCTATAGTTTTGCCTTTTCCAGGATGTCATATAAATGGAATCTTATAACATGTAACTGTTCCAAACTGGCTTCTTTCTCTCAATATTTATGTTGTGGTGTGTCTAATTTTTTTCCTTTTTGTCTATGTGTAGCTTTCCAAGTACCATAGTATACCAATCCATTCACCTGTTGGAGGGTATTAGGATTTTTTTCCAGTTTTGATCAGTTATAAATACAGCTGGTAAACATTTGTGTATAGGTTTTGTGTGAACATATTTTCACTGTTTCTAGGGCAAATGGTGTAGGATTGCTTGGTCATATAGTCAACTTGATAAAAAACTGCATTCTTTCCATGGTGGCTATACCGTTTAGCATTTCCACCAGCAATGTGTGAGAGTTTCATTTGAATTCCTTGCCAGCTCTTGGTATTGGAATTTAAAAAAAATTAATTTTAGCTCTTCTAATAGATGTATAATGGTATCTCATTATAGTTTTAATTTGCATTTTCCTAATGGTGAATGATATTGAGCATCTTTTTATGGGCTTATTTGCCATCCATATATCTTTTTTGTAAGTGTCTGTTTCAGTCTTTTCAAGTTTTAAAAAAAGATCGGATTGTTTTCTGTTTAACTTTAATAGTTCTTTATATATTCTCTCTGAAAGTCCTTTATTGGATATGTGGTTTGCAATATTTTCTTAGTCTATGGCTTGTCTTTTCATTCTCTGGCAGTATCTTTCATATAGCTAGAGGTTTTAATTTTGCTGAAATGTAATTTATCAATGTGTCTTGTATGGATTTTACTTTTTGCATCTTGTCTAAGAATTCATCTAATCCCAGGTCCTAAAATACCACCCCCATGTTTTCTTCTAAGAGTATTGCAGTTTAATGTTTAGATCGATAAATTCCTAGTTAATTTTTATATAGGGTGTGAGGTTTAGATTTCTGGTTGTTGTTTTTTGTTTTTGTTTTTGTTTTTTTTGCATATGGATGTTCAGTTGTTCCAATATCATTTGTTGAAAGGACAATTCTTACTCTATTGAATTGCTTTTGCAATTTGTCAAAGATCAAATGGCCATATTTACAAGTCTGTTTCTGGCTTCTCTGGATTTGGTCCATTGATGTTGTATATGTGGGTTTATCACTTCATCAGTATCACACTATAACTTTAAAATAAGTCTTAAAATTGGGTAAATGAATCTTCCAAGTTTATTCTTTTTTAAAAAATAGTTTTGGCTATTCTAGTTCCTTTGCTTTTCCATATGCATTTTAGAATTGACTTGTCTACATCAAACATTCTGCTGAAATTTCTATTGGAATTACATCTGTAGCTTGATTTGAGGGGAGAATTGACACTTTAACTATGTTGATCCTTTCAATCCATGAACATGGTATGTCTCTCCATTTATTAAGATATCCTTTGATTTCTTTCATTAGTGCTTTGTAGGTTTCAGCATACAGATCAACACGTTTTGTTAGAATTATACCTAAGTATTTACTTTTTTTTGCAGTTTTGTAAATAATGTTGTTTTGTAAATTTCAGTTTCTAGTCCACAGAAATTCAAATGATTGTTGTATCTGACCTTGTATTCTATGATTTTGCTAAACTCGCATGTCAGTTTTAAGATATATATATTTTTTAGATTTATTAGGATTTTTTTTTTTACGTAGACAGTCGTGTCATTTGTGAATAGGGACAGTTTTATTTCTCCCTTTCCAATCTGCATGCCTTTTATTTCCTTTTCCTTCATAACATTGAGTGGGACTTCCAATATGTTGCTGAATTGGAGTGGTGAGACTGGACATCCTTGCCTTGTCCCTAATCTTATGGAAAAAACCACTAAGTGTTTAACTGTTAAAAATGATGTTAGATGTGGGTTTTTTTGGAGATGCTATTTATCAATTTAAAGAAGATCTCTTCCATTCATAGCTTGCTGAGAGTTTTTATCATTGAATAGATGTTGAAATTTTGATACTCATGAGAGGAAAGAAAATGGAATCATATAAAATGCTCAATTAAGACCAGAGAAGAAAGAAAAGGGGGAATATTTTTTAAAAAACAAAGAACAAGTGCAGTAAATAGAAAATGGTTACAAATAGTGGTAGATATTAATCCAAGTATATCAGTAATCACTTTCAACTCATATGGTCTAAATTCAGCAATCACAACACAGAAATCGATACAGCTAGTCCAGCTTTCTTTCGATTAGTGTTAGTGTGCTATATCTTCCTCCACCCCTTTACTTTTAATCTATATGTGTCTTTATATTTAGATATATTTCTCAGACATGTAGTTGGGTCTTGTTTATTTAATCCACTCTGACAGTCTCTGTCTTGATTAGTGTATTTAGACCATATACATGGAAAATGTTCATTTTCTTTTTCTTTTTTCTCTTTAATTTTCAGTATGGGAAGTTTCTGTTGCTGTATCTGCAAGTTCACTGATTTTTTCTTCAGCCGTGCCCAGTCTTCTGATGAGCCTAGCACAGGCATTCTTCATTTCTGTTACAATATTTTTGATTTCTAACATTTCCTTTTTATTATTTCTTATAGTTTCCATTTTCTCTGCTTAAATTACCCATCTGTTTTTGTATATTGTATATTTTTTTCCATCAGAGCCTATTAATTATAGTAATTTTAAACTCCCAGTCTGATAATTGCAAAATCTTTGCCGTATCTGAGTTGAGTCTGTAACGCAGGAGCTTCAGGCCTGGAACTTGCGCCTTTGGATATTCCAAAAAAAGCACCAGGAGGACCAAAAGAGTGAGACATACCATTATTACTCATGAGGCTGGTTTGAGCTGCAAGAAACCACACCCAGCCAAAAGTAAGAGTTTTATGCACACAAGCAGCGGGAGAGAGGGGTTATCTCCTTAGAGGAGCAGCAGCTTCTCGGGTGGATTGAAGCCAGATGTGCTGCTTGGTTACAGGAGCAGATAACGTTCATTGGCGTAGCAGAAAGAGCAGATAACATCCATGGGAACAGCAGAAAATGTCCTTGGGAGTAGGTACTGCTGAGAGCCCTTTGTTTACTGCTTCTGTATGGCTGCTGACTAGGCAGCCTTCTGAGTACATGGAGGGGCTATGTTCTGAATTAACCTCACAAGTTCCCATGATTGCTTTATCTCAGTCTATTTTTTTCCCTTGCCTTTAGCGTGCCTTATAATATTTTGTTGAAGGCCACAAGTAAATAGACCTTTAGTAAATAGAAGTAAATAGACCTTTAGTGTGGGCTTTTATGTTTATCTGGCTAGGAGTTAGGCAGTGTTTGATGTTTGCTATTTCTTGTAGATGTGAGAGGCTTCAGATTCTCTGAGCATCCTTTTTTTTGTCTCCATATCGTCTTTGCATTTCTCTAGAACCTCCATCTTAAGTGGAGTCTGTCTTACCACTCTCTCAGTTATAATTTACTTTGTACTGGAGTCCTACTGATGTGATTAGGTACTGGGCAAGGGAAGCATTCTAGAATCTGGAGTCAATCTCAGTTTTTCAGTGGGTCTTTGTCCCTGGACTGTCCTTCACAAGAGTTTTAGCCTTTCCTTTTTTCCCCCATCCTCTTTGTGAAATAAGAGGGCTAGGGGAGGCAGTTATCAAATTGCCCTTCCTCCAGGTCAGATCAGGCTCTAATGAAGTAGTTCCCCTTGAGGGAAGTCCTTTGTTATGAGGTTTTCAAAATGGTTACATTTCCTGCCCCCTGTCCAGAATATGAGGGATGTTTTCCTCCAGTCTTTAACATGAGAACCTCATGGGGCTCTTGGAGGTAAAACTCACGAAAGTGTATTCTTCCCTGTGTTCTCCTAAGACTGAGCCCCAGGAGTGTTGCACTCTCCAGCTCTCCACAGTTGCCTTCTAGCTATCATCAATTACCCTCCCGCCTTTCTACCAGATACTGGTGCTAGGGGATTCTGCTCCAGGAAAGTTGTGCTTCTCTATATATTCCCATCTCTCCAGTTTTTAGGGCAGCCATTTCCCCTGTGACCTCATTCTCTGATGGATCTAAAAAAAGTTGTTGATTTTCATTTCGTTCAGCTTTTTTCTTGGGGAAGAGGACTGGAATGATTCCTTCCTGAGCTATTTGCATGTTATAACGAACAAGGTTACTTTTGTCACTTTTTGTTACATGTATTTTGTTGGTATTTTTAGGTGTATTTGCATTCAGGATTGTTATGTCTACTCTGTGAATGAACTTTTTAAAATCATGATTGAATGTTTTTATCTCTGGTAATTTTTCTTATTCCAAGTTATACTTCTTCTGATATTAATATTTTAAAAAATATTGTATGAATGGTTTATTTTTTTTCATCTTTCTACTTATATTTGAAGTAGATTTTTTGCAGAGAGAATATATTTGGGTCTTTAAAAAAAAAAATTTCAATCTGTTTGTCCCTCTCTTAATCAGTGTATTTAGATCACTTACATTTAATGTAACTATTAATATGTTTGGATGTAGGCCTATATTTTATTATTTGTTTTCTTTTTGTCCCTTATGTTTTTATTTCTCTCTTTCTCTTTCCTGGGTTACTTGAATGTTTCTTAGTATTCGTTTTAATCTGTCTATTGAGGTTTTTGATTATATATTTATATAGTTATTTTAGTGGTAGCTCTAGGGATCACAGTGCTCATATTTAACTTTTGCCTGTTTGTTTAGAAATAAGAATGTACCACATCAAGTGGAATGTAGAAACCATACCACCATGTAAATTTCTTTATAATCCCCCTATTATGCTGAATTTGTTATATGTGTTACATCTTTATACATTGAAACTGCTTCAGTGTTAAAAGTTTTGCTTTCTGCTATCATACATGTTTTAAAGAATTTAAGAGAAAAATAGTCTCATTTATATAGCTGTTTACCATTTCTATTGCTTCTTCTTTCTTCCTGAAATTCCAGTTTTCTCTCTGGTATTATTTCTCTTCCATCTGAGATTTTTTTTTTTTTTTGGCATTTCTTTTACATCAGGTTTGCTGGTGACACAATTTCTTAGTTTTTCTTTACCTGAGAATGTCTTTCTTTCACCTTTATTCCTGAGAGATATTTTTGCTGCTGCCATTCAGCATCTTCAGATAGCTTATCCCTCCCCTATCTTCTGCTTTAAGACCCCAAGTTCCTTGAGGGAGCATGTTAGGACAGAGAAGACAGTGAGTGCTGTGGAAGTGGGCATTAAACTCCACAAGATATCCATGAAGGCTTGGAAAGGTACAGGGGCTGTAGTTTCTGGACAAAAATGAGATCGTCACCCAGTCCCTTGAAGATCCTGGGGAAGTCCAAGTTCTAGGAGTGGAGCTTAATGGCTGATGGAACGTGCAGGGGTGCCAGGCCCAGGCCTTGGCTCAGTGAAAAATCCTGTGCCCATTTTGGCACATGTATGAGAGCTCCCTGACTTCCTGGGTCTTGAGCCACCTATTATCTTAAGCTAATTTGATCATTAACAAATTTTAGGTTCCTTTTGCTAGAGAATATTAGTTACATAGGAAGTTAGAAATGAGTGAAGGTTAGTTACTCCCCCTTGTTATAACCTTGCTTTCTGATTATAATAAAAGGGAGTCTCAGACCAAATTCTGTCTGTTGTATAGGCACTGACTAAACCAACAGTTAATAATAATCAGGCAAAAAAAAAAAAAAAAGCAACTTGTTCTGTGACCTCTGTGGAGTCCAGGCACTCATCTTTTCTTGTGATCTGACCACCACTTTGCAAAAAAAGCTTCACTGAGGGAAGATGCTGTAAGTTTCCTGAAGCTGGATTATTTTATAATTGTCATCAAGTAACCCAAAATTCCCTAATCAATGGCTGGACACAGGTTGTTGAGGAATCAAGCTTTTGGCCTCTGAATTCTCATCCTCTGTGGATGAAGAATAGCTTTAAACAAATCCTGATATCTGAAAACTTTTGATTTCTCCAGTGAGAGTCCATTTGTCAATTGAAGGTCATTGCCACCAATTCAGTGCTAATAGGAGGCCTTAAATTGGGGTGCAGTAAGAGACTTTATTCAGTGAAAATGGTTCAATTATGAAACAGCTCAGCTGTGGAATAAACAGCATAGCACTGAAACAGCAAGGCTGTGGAGCAGCATGGCTATGGAACAGCATGGTTGTGAGGTGGCCCAGGCCACGTAGCCCAGGAAAGGAGGTCTAGATGTTACAGCTCAGCTCCAGGGTTGCAGCTGTGTTCCAGTGTTGCAACTCAGTGGACTTTGCAGCTCAGCTCGGGTGTTGCAGCTTTAGCTGATGTTGCAGAATCAGCTGGGTAAACAGTCTTCTGTGGAAACTATATTCTCCACCTAGACAGAAATGAAGCTGGTTTATATAGAGAAGGGTTCACACACACAACGCCCCCTGCCCCTGATTGGTGAGTTCTCATGCAAATGAGGACTCTAAATTCTCACAGTGTGATTGGTCCAAAAAGCACCATCCTGATTGGTCAGAATGGAGCTACTTGGATTGGTCAGTAAAGATACAAATGAGGATATAGCTGTGCACCTCTGATTGAACAGGAGAAGTCTTAATCCTGTTGGCTGAATTTTGATCCTAGGAGCTCTCTTACAAGGATTGACTCAGACAGCGAGAACATGATACTGGAGGCTTGGCAGCCCAGTTTGTGGCTTTTTCCTGAAATACAGCATGCGTGAGGGACTCCTGTAAACTATAGGTGCTAGACTCTGGTTATGAATTCGAGCCCAGTTAATCACAAGGAGTCTTTTTGGGCAGGTATATTCTTCTTGGGGTCAACACATTTTAACATTATTAGTCAATCAGTAGCCTGCTAATTTCACCAACAAATAGCCATTTCTGACTTTCACTGTGCTTCCCAGATACAGGTTTACCGATGAGAAACCAAGCTGGCCACCAGCTTGTCCTTCCCTGGTTAGAATGCTGCTTCCATTTGGTTTGCAGCTGAATTCCACTAGCCCTTTGCTGAAGTACATTAAGTAAGCCACAGACATCAAAACACAATGCATAGACAAAGGACAGATCAGTGGCAGCCAAGTATATTGAAGAAGAGAAGGGCCTCCCCTTTGTACACCCTGGAGTGAGGATCCTGGAATCTCAGTAAGACAGATTGGCTTACTTGCCATTCCAGTGGGTTGGAGATCAGAGTAAGGTTGAAGTTAGTTTTTAAAAATGGCATTTTTCAGAGAGGAGGGGGGGAAGTAGCTTAGATGATATAGGGTTTGTTCATCTCTCTTGCAACCAAATCAAAGTTGTGACAGAAACACAGAGCAAACAGCAAGCAAAGTCACCTGGGATCTACATGGACAGAAGCACTGCAATTAGAGAGAGAAATAAGAAATCACTATGCAACAGTAGAAGGTAGGTGGGGGAGAAGACATGAGGCTGCCTGATCCCGAGCAGCTGAGTGAGACAGAGGCTGTGCAGCTGCAGATACCTCTTAAAGAGGCCGTGTCCACAGTGGACTTTCTCAGGGATGGACCTGCTAGCTCTAGGTCAGAGCACGGTCGGTGGGGTGCTGGGGGGCGGGACACCAGGGATACTGAGTTGTTGGAGCGAGGGTCAGAGGCAAGGCTCTCTCCCAGGCAGAGGAGCTGGAGGTATCATCCATTGTTCCTCTATTGAGCGCTTCCCCTTCCCAGTGTGTGGACTAGCACTGCCAAAGCTGAGACCTCATCAAACTGGATAAGAGAGGTGCTCTTCCCAGAGAATTTCCTGAAACTCTGTCTCCCCCAACTCGTGACCTCACCCAAGCCACATCCAGTTGTGTCCTCCACTGAATCACATGTCACTTGCCGAGCAGTGCCAATACTCACACTGGTGGCTGAGCAGTGCCAAGACACACACTGGTGGCAGCTGACCTCAGTTTCCAATGTAGCCTCTTGAGGCAACTATAAGCACAGCATCTGTAGATTGCTTGATGAATCTTACAGGTGGCCCCGGAGGGGCACGGGCGGGATCTAAACTTGGCTTGTAGCTGAACCCCTCTCAGGATGGTGCCACTGAACACCTACTACACAAACCTTCACTAATGAGACTGGGAGACTTAAGAGCTTTGATTAGTGCATAAAAACAGACACAGAAAGGCAGCCAAAATGGGAAGATAAAGAAGCAAAGCTATTATCTAGAGCCGAAGGACAGATAAAGAAGATAAAGAAACCATATGAGAGAAGAGAGATCCAGGAATAATGGAGTCAAGCAATCTAACAGATACAGAGTTCAAAATACTGGTTATAAAGGTGCTCAATGAACTTTTGGGAAGTGTAGATGAATTCAGTGAGAACTTTAACAAGGAGATAAAAAATAACTAAAGGTAACACTATCCATGTCATAGGGATACCTGAAGAAGGAGAACAAGAAGTTGAATATATATTTGAAGAAATAATGATGGAAAACTTCCCTAACCTGGTGAAGGAAATAGACATACAACCCCAGGAAGCTCAGAGAGTCCCCCCCAAAAATGAACCCAAAGGGGCCCATACCAAGACACATCATACTTAACATGCCAAAGGTAAAATACAAAGAGTCTCTTAAAAGCAGCAAGAGAAAAGCAATTAGTTTCCTACAAGGAAGCACCCGTAAGACTAGCGGCTGATTTCTCGAAAGAAACTATGCAGGACAGAAGGGCTTGATATACAATGTTCGACATGATGGAAACCCAGAATCTACAACCAAGAATACTTTACCCAGCAAAGCTATTATCTAGAGCCGAAGGACAGATAAAGAGTTTCCCAGACAAAAATAAGCTAAAAGAATTTATCAGTACCATGCCAGTATTACAAGAAATGTTGGAGGGACGTCTTTAAGAAGAAAAAATATGTATCAAAAACAAAAATAAAGAATGGTAATAACTACATTCCTATCACAAGTACCTCAGCTGGAAAAGAATTAAGTGTTCCAACCAAAAGATAGAGTGGCTGAATGGATAAGAAAACAAGACCTCTATATATGCTGCCACAAGAGACTCACTTCATCTTAAAAGACACACACGGACTAAAAGGAAGGGGATGGAAAAAGATATTGCCTTGATGGACCCAGAGGGTATTGTGCTGAATGAAGTAAGTCAGATAGAGAAAGATAAATATTGCATGATTTCACATACGTGTGGAATCTAAAGAACAAAATCAACAACAACAACATAAATAAACTCATAGATACAGAGAATAATTTGAGAGATACTAGATGGAAGGAGATTTGGGGAGATGGTGAAAAAAGGCAAAAGGATTAAGAAGGAGAAATGGATAGGTACAAAATAGTCATGGAGATTAAAGTGTAGCATAAGGAAAATAGTTAACAATGTTATAATAAATATGTAAGAGGGAAAAGAGTGGTACTAGATTTAGTGGGGTGATCACATTGTGAGTTATATAGCTCTCTAATGACAATGCTGTACAATTGAAACTAATATATCATTGTATGCCAACTATAATCGAAAAAGATCATTGAGCAATTCATTTGTATGAGCAATTTATTATATTTCCATAAAGTCTGGAAAAAATTGGCATTTTCATATACTTAAGTGTGTAGAATATATTTCATATATTTCACACAACTCTGCAGTGAAAATATAGTTACAGTTTAAATACCAATAAAACTACAAAACCATTAAAATTCAAATTAACATAATTTAATGTAACAGTTTTCTCTGCCTGAACAAAATCTCCACAGAATATATGAACATTTTCTGATCATTGTGTTATCAGCGCTCTGGGTTTGATGCATCTCTGCTGTATCACCTCCAGGTGCCTCCATCACTACCCCTTTCTGCCACCTCACCTCCATCACCCCTGTCCTCTACCACCATCCCCCTTCCTCTGTGGGCCTTTGTCACCATGTGCCACATGGTTTTTATGGCTCCCAGCTCTGTTTTCTTTCGACTATGGCAAAACCTTTGCATAGTGTGCTGTGATATCACTTAGTGTTCAAAGTGTGTATTTACAAATTTTGTTGTGTCTTGTCTTTCCTTACAGGTATTGAAACTGAAATAGAGGTGCTTTGTGCTAATTCGTAACTCAAATGCTAACAGTGCACTGAACTTTTTAGGCAGAACTCCGTTGAAAGATGATTACTGATCAAAAAAGTAATCCATCTTCATAGAAAACTCTGGTGCCTGAGAACATGGAAGACTTGGGTTTGAGATACCTAAGTTGTGACAGAAACACAGCTCCACCTCCTACCTTAGTATGGATGGTCTAGTGAGAGCAAGGATTCAGCATAGTGCTGCCATAACTGGTGAATCGCCAGGGTGTTCAGCTACTGTTAAATGATTTTGTATAAACTTTATAAAGTTAGGGTACTGGAATTACGTGTTTTAGCCACAGATATGAACACCACGTGCTACACAGCTATTTCATGTTCTGCACCAGTTGGTGGTAACTGAGCCTGGACTAAGTGCTGTTTAAGAAGTTTGCCTGTCACCTCTATCCATCTTTGTTCCACTTGGCTCAGTAAACCCATGTCTTGGAACTTATGCCCTCCTTCTCCTGTAAATGAGTAAAACCCAGTCATCAGCCATATGTTTCTGTGATTGCCTCATTGCACTGGAGCACTGTATGCTAGCTCTTTTAAACTATCAGATATTTCTCTTGGATAGTATAGAGTTAAATAGTTTTTTTCCCCCCTCATTAAAGTAATTTCAGGTTTTAAAAAGCAGGCAGGAGAAGACTTGGGGAGTTAAGAGATTACCTGAAGTCATTTGATGCCAACCTGACTGGTTCTGAAATTGCCTTGTTTTAGCTCCTTCAGAGTGGGAATGATGCATCCTTCCAGAGATTTTTCTCTGCATATACAACCATGTGTATGCAGACCAATGAAGGGTACCTTCATTCATGCAGAAAGGTCACCTTCTCAGTGAGGCCTTTCCAGTCCACCCCATTTAAAATTATAAACCATCTCCCCTACCCCCTCCTGCTTTATTTCTCTACGTACCTCTTCTCACCATCTAAAATATAATGTTTATTTATTGTGTTTGTTTCTCTACTCCCACTGGAATGTTAAGTTCCACAAGGTGAGAGATTTGTCTGTATTGTAACTGTGCAAATCTTTACTTCTTTAAAATGACTTTCTTTTCTCTTTCTCCTTGATTCAAACTGGCCTTGGGCCCACTTGCTTTTCTTTCCTTTCCTTATCCTTCTGCATACTGCACACCACTCCCTTAATCATTAAGCCCTTAGGTCAGCATCAAACAGTCTTAAGAACAAAGCCTCAGATCTGTTGAGCACAAAAACAGAGTTTAGGTCAAACTAAAGATAATATCTTACAGCTCCACACTCATGAAGGTGGATGACCCTACCAACATCCCCTCGAAACCAGACAGAATGATGCCATGACTGACATCAGGACCTGATGACCTGATGCAGTGATCAACTGCTTCCTATTCTAGTCCTGACCAATCAGTAGAGCCCACGACCCCAACTCCTTTAGACACCAATGAGTTCTCCCCTGTATAACCTAATCCCTAGAGGCCATTGAGGAGCCAGATATTTGAGCCCTAGCTCACCTGTGTCTCCGACTTGGCACCATTTCCTTAAATAAACTTCGGCTATCTTTGCTGCAAACTCCTGTCCATGTCACTTTTGGCTATTGATGCGTGCTGGCAAAATGAACCCCTTGAATTCGGTAACGATGATTGTCTGTATTGCTGTACCACTTGAGCCTAGAATGTGCGAGGCACATAGTAGGCACTCAGTAAATATTTGTTAAATGAATGTATACTATTTTGTGACTTGCTTTATTTTCTTTTTAAAAATAAACTGTCCCTGTTATCCTCGTGTGGCATTTGTTGATACACGAGGTACTTTCTCCTCTTTAATATACTCTCTGTGTTAGTCTAATCCTGATCTTCCTTCTGTTCCTACAGCCAAGCAGAGCGCATTGTATTACTTGTTTGACATGAGTGAACATACTTGTTTGACATGAGTGAACATGCTATAGGGCCCCAGGAGCACAGAGCCCTTGTCATAGCTTTGTTCACATGAATGAGGCTCTCTGGGTGTGCAAATGCCTCATCTGACACTGGCCCTGTTCTTTCAAGCTTTATGCAAGGTCATTACGCAATAATTCTTAATGTTGAATGAGGTCGTACAAGTCTCTTGAGACCAAACTCTTGCAGCTAATTGCTAAAAAGTAACAGTGTTACAAATCATGTAAAACCGTAGAGAATATTGAAACTGGGGGAGGACCGAGTCTGGGACTGGTGCTGCCTGTGCCACTCAGCCAATAGACTGACATAGGAGTTGAGATATTTAGAATAACCGTTTGTCAGAGCACTGGTATTCTGAGAAGGCAGCAGGTTAACATCTTCAAAACTGCCTGGCTTTCTCAGTCTGGCATAAAGTACTCAAGGAAGAATCTGGGCATTATTCCAGAGGCTACATGATGGTTCTGGGGTGTCTCTCACGCTTCATGGAGCTGTTCCTCTGTCATAGCTTGGTCCTCTGGCAGCGTAGTCCTCCAGTGGCATTAGCAACCCAGGAACAAAGATGGGAGTAGTCTGGAAAGAATGCTAAACCAGAAGGATTGTGACCAATAAGCATGAAGGCATTAACCATAAGTTTCAAGACAACTTTCTATGATGGGATGTTCCAAGCTCTGGGTCAAGCCATTGGAGACAATCTATTATTCAGCTATAGGGCAAGGAAAAGTGAAGCCGGGGACACTGTGAGGCTTCTATTATGGAGGTCTTGACCAGGCCCTTCTTCAATATCACAAGACCTTGACAGCAAAACAGCCTCTCTGGGAAAAGCAAAAGATGCAAGCTTGTGTCTTGCCTCTTCTGCTTGATGTTAGGAAATGAACTAACAACTTTCCAGGTGTCTACTTCTGTGTGTATGACATGGGGACAGTGGCCTTCTCCACTTCTTACTGCATTGTGTTTACAGTGCTCAGAAAACACCTATTCTTGGACATTATATATCTCTGGCTGCTTACTTGTAATTGATCTTAAACATACTTCTGAAGGGAACCAGGGCTGCTTCTCATCAATAGCCATCTTGGTGATGGGGAGTAGAGAACTTAAAAATCTGAAACAAAAGAATAAGGTGACTGTGCTTTGGGGAGAATGGAATGTTTTGAATGAGTTTCTTGGGAAATTTTGTTAAGAAGGGAAAGGCAGGAGTGCAAATTACCTTGATCAGCTTCTTTAAGAAAACTTGACCACTGAAAAATCTTTATAAGTTCCAAGGAGATAAAAACTTATTGTGAAATGAATGCTTATACTGCTTATCATACTCAGCATATTTGTTTTTCTTAGACCAGGTGGTTGTGGTGTTGTTTAGGTTATCTATATCTTTATTGATTTTTTTTGTTTTGTTTTGTTTTTTTGGATCTAGTTTTATCATCTGCCAAGAAACTAGTATTAATATTTCCAACTATTATTGAGAAATTACCTATTTCTCTTTCATTATGACAGTTTTTCCTGTGTATTTTGAGGCTCTGTAGTTAGGCACATAAATATATATCT
>NW_006442489.1:109569-127511 GCF_000325575.1 Pteropus alecto
TTATTTAATAAGTATTAATTTGGCTTTTTCAACATTCTTAGTATGCAGAGTATGGATTCTAATCACTTACTTAAAAAAAAAAACAACAGCTATATTGAGATAAAATCCCAATGGTTTTTAGTATAGTCACAGAGTTGGGAAACTATTATCACAAAAAATTTTAGAACAGTTTCATCATCTCAAAAGAATCCCACATTTACAACCATTCCCTATTTCTTACCAACATTTCCCCAGCCCCTGTCAACCCTAGGGAACCATTAATTTACTTTTTAGTAAATTAGGTTTTAGTAAATTAGTCTATAGGTTTGCCTATTCTGGACATTTCATATAAATGGAATTATGCTATATGTGATCTTTATGACTGACTTCTTTCACTTAGCATAGTATTTTCAAAGTTCATCAGTGTTGTACAGTCATGCATCACTTAATGATGGGAATACATTCTGATAAATACATCATGAGGTGATTTTATTGTGCAAACATTATAGTGTGTACTTACACAACCATAGATGGTATAGCCTACTACACACTAGGCTATATGTGGTATAGCCTATTGCTCATAGGCTAAAAGCCTGTATAACATGTTACTGTACTGAATACTGTAGGTAATTATAACACAATGGTAAGTATTTGGGTATCTAAACAGTGAAAATACAGTATAAAAGATAAAAAGTGGTACATCTGTAGGGGGCACTTAACCATGAATGGAGCATGCAGGACTGGAAGTTTGTTCTAAGTGAATCAGTGAATGAGTGGTGAGTGAATGTGAAGATCTAGGACATTACCATTTACTACTGTAGACTTTACAAACACTATACCTAGGCTACATTAAATTTACAAAATATAGTTTTCTTTTTTCAATAATAAATTAACTTTAGCTATTGTTACTTTTTTTACTTTCTAATTTTTAAAAACTTTCTGACTTTTTTTTGTAATGACAGCTTAAAATGCAAACACATTGTATCAACTTTATGATGGCTATGATGTTACCAGGTGATAAAAATTTTTCAGCTCTATTATAGTCTTATGACCACTGTAGTATATGCTATCTGTTGTTGACCAAAACATTATATGGCACGTGACTGTATTTCATCCAACCATTTTTTGTGTTTTTTTTAACATATTTAATATACTATTTTTTAAAGCAGTTTAGATTCACAGCAACATTGAACAGAAAGTACAGAGAGTTCCTATATACTTCTGCCACCCCAAAGCCTCCCCCACCAACAACATTCTTCACCAGTGTGCTGCACTTTTCACAGTTGGTAAATCTACATTGACATATCATCACCACCCAGAATCCATAGTTTACATTAGAGTTTTCTCTGTGTTTTATATCTTATGGATTTTAAAAATATATAATGACATGCTTCCACTATTATAGTGCCATTCAGAATAGTTTTAGTGCCCTAAATCCCCTATGTTTTGTGTATTCATCCTTCCCCTGTCCCCACCTCTGGCAACCACTGATCTTTTTACTGTCGCCACAATTTTAACTTTTACAGAATGTCATATGGTTGGAATTATATAGTATGTAGCCTTTTCAGATTGTTTTCTTTCACTTAGCAATGTGCTTTTAAGATTCCTCCATTTCTTTTCATGGTTTGATAGCTCATTTCTTTTTAGTGCTGAATAATATTTTGTTATATGGATTCTGAATATTCACCTAATAAAGCAGTGATCTCCAACCTTTTTGGCACCAGGGACTGGTGCTCCTATGAGAATCTAATGCCTGATGATCTGAGATGGAGCTGAGGTGGTGATGCTAGCTCTGGGAAGCGGCTGCAAATACATATTGAAGCTTCTCTCGATTTCTCCCCTCCTCCACCGCTTACCTCCTGCTGTGCAGCCTTGTTCCTAACAGGCCAGGAACCAATATTGGTCTGCAGCCTGGGAGTTGGGGACTCCTGTATTAAAGGACATCTTTGTTACAAAAAGTTTTGGCAGTTAATGAATAAATAAAGCATGCTGTAAACATTTGTTTGTAGGTTTCTGTGTGGACTTAAGTTTTCCAGTCATTTGGATAAATACCCAGGAGTGCAATTGTTGAATCATATGGTAAGATTATGTTTAATTTTGTAAGAAACTGCCAAACTGTCTTCCAAAGAAGCTGTACCATTTTGTATTCTCGTGATCAATGAATGAGAGTTCATGTTGCTCCATCTTTTGGCTAGTGTTTTGTGTTGTCATTGTTTTGGATTTTGGCCATTCTAATAGATGTGTAGTAGTGTCTCATTGTTTTAACTTGCAGTTCCCATATGTTGTTGAACATCTTTTCATATGCTTATTTTCCATCTGTATATCTTCTTTGGTGATATATCTGTTCATATCTTTTGCCCCATTTTATAGTGGGGCTGTTATTTTTCTTACTGTTGAGTTTTAAGAGTTGTATATTTTGGATACCAGTCCTTTATCAGATATGTCTTTTGCAAATATTTCTCCCAGTTTGTTTTTTAGTCATTTCATTCTCTATCTAAAAAGTCATTGCCAAACCCAGGGTCATCTAGATTCTTATGTTGTATTCTAGGAGTTTTATAGTTTTGTATTTTACGTTTAGGTCTGTTGATCCATTTTAAGTTAATTTTTGTGAAAGATATAAGGTGTGTGTCTGGATCCTTTTTTTTTTTTTTTTTTGGCATGTGGATATTTACTTATTTCAGCCCCATTTATTGAAAAGTTATCCTTTCCCCATTAAATTGCCTTTGCTCCTTTATTAAAGACCAGTTGCCTATATTTGTGTGGATCAATTTCTGAGCTCTCTGTTCTGTTCCATTCTCCTATTTCTCTATTCTGTCTACCATCTGTCTTGATTACTGTAGCTTTATACAAATTCTTGAAGTTGATTAGTGTAATTCCTTTTTTAAAAATATTTTTATTGTGGTAAAATATTCACATCATAAAATTTACCATTGTAACCATTTTAAAGGGTACAGTTCTGTGACACTAAGTACACAAGAAGGACCTTATAGAAGGGCCCCCATATCATGGGCATCATCGTGTTCCTGGCCTCACCTCTTTCTTACCCTATAGCTTGTAACCTCACACAAACTTCATTTCTTTTAGTTTTTCTTTCCTCTGATTCAAGTTGGTTTTGCCCAGATAATGGCATTGTGACTCACTTGTTTTCCCTGCCTTTATCCTCTGTATGCCTGCTCCCTTAATTGTTAAGCCTTAGGACATAAGATTAACAGAGCCTTAGGTCCATAATCATGAGGACAGTAAGTTTAGGCTGGACTTTAAACTAAGGATAACATCTTGAGGCAGAACAGCAACCCCACCAGCTAACAAACCAGTCCGTGGAACCAGACAGAATGGGGCCATGGATGATTCCAGAACCCAACACAATAATCAGTTACCTCATCCCCTTTAATCGTCTATTCCATAGCACCAACTTCCTTAATTTCCATGACAGCTGATTTTTCCCTAAGTAATCTGTGCTTCCGAGATTGAGGGGTTGGGGAGCTTTGAGCACTAGCTTGCCTGTGTCTCTGGGACTTGCAAGTCTGATAATAAATGCTTATTCTATCTAACCCAACTCCTATGTTCGTTCTTTCCCTGGGACAGGCAGCATGAGCCCTGGGCTCATTCGTCTTCCAGTTTTACAGTCACATTGTTGTACTACCATAACCACCATCCATTTCTAGACTTTTCTTCTTCCCAAACTGAAAGAATACTCCCCATTCTTCCTCCTCCCAGCCCCTGGAAATACCATTTTACTTTCTGTCTATTCATTTGACTCCTCTAGGTGCCTTATATAAGTTGGATCATACAGTATTTGCTTTTTTGTGTCTGGCTTATTTTACTTAGCATAGTGTTTTCAAGACTCATCCATGTGGTAGCATGTATCAGAATTTCATTCCTTTTTATAGCTCAACAGTATTCATATTCATATATATATATATATATATATATATAATTTTATACATTCATCTGTTGATGGACACTAGGGTTGTTTCAATTTTTGGTGATTGGGAATAATGCTAATATGAATATGTGTGTTCAAGTGTCCGAGTCCCTGCTTTTAGTTTTTTTGGTGGGGTATATACCTAGGAGTGGAATTGCTGAATCATATGGTAATTCTGTTTTTAAATTTTTGAGGAAACACTGAACTCTTTTTTACACTGGAAGTACTCTTTTGCCTTCCCACCAGCAATGCATGAGAGTTCCAGTTTCTCCACATTCTTTCCAAGGCTTATTTTCCATTTATTTTTTATTTTTTATTATAGTCATCCTAGTGCATGTGAGGTGGTATTACATTGTGATTTTAATATGCATTTTTCTAATGACTAATGATGTTGAGCACCTTTTCATGTGCTTATTGGCCCTTAGTGTATTTTCTTTAGCGAAATATTTAAGTTCTTTGCCTATTTTTGCATGTTTTTCAGAATTTTTCTTGTTGAAATTGATTTCTGGTTTTATAGCATTGTGGTTGAAGAAGATGCTTGATAAGAAATTTTGAAATTTATTGAGACTTATTTCATGTCCTAATATGTGTTGTAACTTGGAAAATGTTCCATGTGCACTTGAGAAGAATGTATATTCTGCTGCTGTGGGGGGAAATATTTGAAAAATATCAATTAAATCCACCTGGTCTAATGTATCATTTAAGGCTGCTGTTTCCTTGTTGATTTTCTGTCTAGAAGATCTATCCATTGGTGTTAATGGAGTGTTAAATTCCCCTACTATGATTGTATTACTGTCACTCTCTCAGTGTCTGTCAGTATTTGCTTTATATATTTAGGTGTTCCTGTGTTGGGTACATAAATATTTACAAGGGTTATATCCTCTTGTTGGATTGATCCCTTTATCATTATGCAGTGTTTTTCTTTGTCTATTATTATAGCTTTTGTTTTAAAATTTATATTGTCTGCCATAAGTATTGCTACCCCAGCTTTTTTTTTCATTTCCATTTGCATAAAATATCTTTTTCCCTCCCTTTACTTCTATTCTGTGAGTGTCTTTTGATTGGAGTGGGTCTCTTGTGGACAGCATATGTTTACAACTAAAATTATTGATAGGTATGTGGTTACTGCCATTTTATTATTAATATTTATGTTTCTTTTTCTTCCTAAAGAAGTCCCTTTAACATTACTTGTAATAATGTTTCAGCGATGATGAACTCATTTAGTTTTTTCCTGTCTGGGGAGCTCTTTATCTCTCTTTCAATTTTAAATGATAGCATTGCTAAGTAGAGTAATTTTGGCTGTAGGTCCTTGCTTTTCATCACTTTGTATATTTTGCACCAATTCCTTTTGGCCTGTAAACTTTCCGTTGAGATATCAGCTGACAGTCTTATGAGAGCTCCTGTATACATAACTAGCTGTTCTGCTTTTGTTGCTTTTAAGATTGTTGCTTTGTTTAACCTTTGCCATTTTAATTATGATGTGTCTTAGTGTGGGCCTCTTTGGGTTCATCTTATTTGGGACTCTGCACTTCTGGAACTTGTATGTCTGTTTCCTTTGCCAGGTTAGGGAAGTTTTCAGTGATTATGTCTTTAAATCGGTTTTCAATTATTTACTCTCTCTCTCCTCTTTCTGGTACCCCTATGATGCAAATATTGGTATGCTTGATATCCCAGAGGTCCCTTAAACAATATTTTTTTATATTCTTTTTTTTTCTCTTTGCTGTTTTGATTGGGTATTTTCTCCTACCTCGTCTTCCAAATCGCTGATTCAGTCCTCTGCTTCGTCTATTCCGCTGTCGACTCCATCTAGTATATTCTTTATTTCAGTTTTTGTATTCTTCATTTCTAACTGGTTCTTTTTTTTATACTTTCTGTTTTCTTTATTATGCTTACTACCTCTTTGTTGAAGTTCTCACTAAGTTCCTTGAGCCTCCTTATAACCAGTGTATTGAACTCTGTATCTGGTAGATTGCTTGCCTTCATTTAGTTTAGTTTCCCTCCCCCACTGGAGTTTTATCCCGCTCTTTCATTTGTGACATGTTTGTTTCCTCATTTTGTCTGCCTCCCTCTGTTTATTTCTATGTAGTAGGTATAACTACTATGCCTCCCATCTTGGCAGAGTGGCCTTATGTAGTAGGTGTCCTTTGAGGCCCAGTAGTGCAGTCTTCCTTATCACCTGAGCCTGGTGCTCCAGGTGTGTTTCTTGTGTGGGTTGTATATGTTCTCCTGTCGTGGTTGAGCCTCGATTGCTATTGGCACGTCAGTGTGTGGGATTGACCCTCAGGCTGACTGGCTGTGAGGATTGGCCATGACCACAGTGTACTAGCTGCTGTGTGGGGGCTGATCCTATAGAGGAGGATTTGCCCCAGTGGGTTCTGGTGCCAGCTGAGAACATCCTTTGGGTGTGCCACTTGTGGGGTTAATTGGGTGGTGCACTGTTGTGATCTGAATCCAGCCACTGGGTGTGTTGGTCTAAGGCCTCTTAGGAAGAACTACCATGCAGGCCAAGGTCAGCTACTGCCTGTGATCAGCCCAAGGCTACCTGGCAGGAGCTATAAAGCAGTCTGTGGTTGGCTGGGGACCCTGCTGTGGGGCTGAAACCCCTTGCTTCTCAGGGAGGTATCTCTGCAGCTGAGATGTCCCTCTCAATTCTCAACCACCACACATGAATATTGTGCCAGCCCCTTTTCTGTCTCCAAGCTCTCTCCTATCAGTCTCGACGTGCCTACTCCTTTATATTCTTACTTATTGGACTTCTGTTCAGCTAGTCTTCAGATGGTTCTCCAGGTTGATTGTTCTATAATTTAGTTGTAAACTGAAAGTGGTCATGGGAAGAGGCAAGCACAGAGTTTACTTACTCCACCATCTTGACTGGAATCCCCTAGTATAATTCTTATGACTTAGTTTTTCACTAGTATTTTCTGGGCAATTCTAGGTCATCTGCCTTTTTATATAAATTTAGAATCGATTCGTTGAAATCCACAAAATAACTCACTGGGATTTTGTCTGGGATTGCATTGAATCTATAGATCATGTCGGGAAGAACTGACAGTTTAACAATATTAAGTCTGCCTGTCCGTGATCATGGAATATATCTCTCCATTTATTTAGTCTTTGATTTCTTTCGGAACCATTTAATTTTAATTTACCAGTGTCTTTTTATTGCAGTGCATTTCTTGTAGACAGCTTATAGTTAGGTTTTGCTTTTATAAAATTATTCTGGGGAAATAAAAAAAAGGCACAGATGATAGAGGCTCTGTTCATCCCTCTGGTGACCAAATCAAAGTTGTGACGGAAACAAGGGGCAGCAGCAAGGAAAAATCACCTGGGATCTAGATCAACAAGCCTTACAACTATGGAGAAATCCAAGAAAGTACCCTGAGAGAGTGCAGGACTGCCCAGTCCTGGGAGGCTGCAGGAAATGGAAGCTGCAGCTGCAGCTGCACCTGCAGCAGCAGCAGCAGCAGCAGCAGCAGCAGCAGCAGCAGCAGACGCCTCTTAAAGGGGCCACGTCCGCAAGCGGATTTTCGTGATGATGGATCTGCTTGCTCTGAGCAGCAGTGCCCATTCAGCTGTGTGCAGGGGAACCAGGGACTTACAAGGAGACATTGTCGGAGTAAGGGCCGAGGTGAGACTCACTGGGTACAGAAGTGCTGGCAGTATCCATTGTTCCCTGTTGAACCCTCCCCCGTCCCAGTGCTCCGGACACAGAGCTGCCATAGCTGTGACATCATCAAACGGGATAATAGAGGTAGCTTTGTCCAGAGGATTCCATGAAGCCCCGCCTCCCCCAACTCGTGACCCCACCCAAGCCACATCCAGGTGTATCCTCAGCAAGTCAGGTGCTCCTTGCTGAGACTCACAGTGGTGGAGGCAGCTGACCTTGGTTTCTGGTGTGGCCTTTTGAGGCAACTATAAGCACAGCAACTGTGGATTGTTTGCTGAATCCTAACAGGTGGCCCTGGAGGGTTAGAGGCTTGGGTTAAGTTTGGCCTGCAGCTGAACCCCTCTTAAGACTGTGCCACTGGACACCTACTACACAAAACTACGCTAATAAGACCAAGAGACTCAGGAGCTTTACTTCGTACATAGAAATAGACATGGAAAGGCAGCCAAAATGGGAAGCCAAAGAAGCAGAAACCATATGAGAGAACAGAACAGAGATCCAGCTATAATAGAGTCAAGTAATCTAATAGTGGCAGAGTTCAAAACATTGGTTATAAAGATACTCAATGAACTTTTGGGAAGTGTAGATAAATTCAGTGAGAACTTCAACAAAGATAAAAAACATAAAAATGGAAGTAGAAATATAAAAAGGAACCAGTTTGAAATGAACACATTATCTGAGATGAGAAGTATATTAAATGGAATAAACAAAGAAAAAAAGTGAATAAAGAAGAGGATCACATGCCCTATCTAGAGGACAAGACAGCCAATCAGGGCACTCAATCAGAATGTCAAGAAAAAAGATGCCAAGACTATAAAAACAATTTAAGTAGGATATGGGACACTATTAAGGCTCCAAATATTCATCTGATCGGCTTAACTGAGGAAAATCAAGATGTTGAACAGCCGTTTGAAGAAATAATGATGGAAAACTTCCCTATCCGGCTGAAGGAAATGGACATAAAACCCCAGGAAGCTCAGAGGATTCCAAAAATCAAGGATCCAAAGAGGCCCACACCAAGACACATGATAATTAAAATGCCAAAGGTTAAATACAAAGAAAGACTATTAAAAGCAGCAAGAGAAAAACAAATAATTACCTATAAGGGAACACGCATAAGACTAGCAGCTGATTTCTCGAAAGAAACTATTCAGGATAGAAGGGCTTGGCAAAAAATATTTAACAGAATGAAGACTCAGGATCTACAACCAAGAATAATTTATCCAGCAAAGCTGTCATTTAGAGTCGAAGGACAGATAAAGAGCTTCTCAGACAAAAATAAGCTAAAGGAATTTATCACCACCAAGCCAGTATTACAGGAAATATTGGAGGGACTTCTTTAAGAAAAAAAGCATGTATCAAAAACAAGAATAAAGAATGGTAACAACTACATTTCTATCAATAAGTACCTTAAATGAAAAAGAATTAAGTGCTCCAACCAAAAGCTAGAGTTGCTGACAGGATAAGAAAACAAGACCCCTACATATGAAAAAGAAAAGAGTGGAAAAAAGATATTGCTTTGATGAACCCAGAAGGTATTTAAGTCAGACAGAGAAAGATAAACACTATATGATTTCACTTATATGCGGAATTTAAGGAATAAAAAGAACAAACCAATCAAAAACAGACTCAAAATATAGTGGACAGTTTGGTGACAGAGGGGTAGGGTGTTTGGGGGACTGGGAGAATGGGGTGAAGGGTTAAAGAAGTACAAATCAGTAGCTGATGGATGGTCATGGGGATGGGGAGCACGGCATAGGGAATGCAATTAGCATTAACACATGGCTAGGTGGATGGTCAGGGGAGGGAGGGAGCAATTGGGGGGATCATTTTTCTAACTGTATATATCTAACCAATGTACTGTATACTTGAAACTAATTAAAATTAAAAAAAAATATTCTGGCAGTGTCTTCTGGCTTTTAACTAGAGTGTTGACTCCATTAATGTTTACTTATCCATTTGACGGATTTAAGTCCACCATTATACTGTCCTCATTTGTCCCCTCTGATTTTTGTCCTCTGTTTCTGCTTTCTTTTTTTATTTTTATTTTTTGGATAATTAGAATATCTCTTAGAATTCCAATTTAACTTGTCTCTTGGCTTTTTTGCTTATTTATACTTATTTGCATTATTTTTAAGAGTTTGCTCTGTGAATAACAATACATATTCTTAAGTCCCCCCCCAGATTTATTGAAGTATAATAGACAATTAGTTGCTCATATTTACATTGTAAATTCAATGATTTTTTTCATTTCATTTATAATATAACAATAATATATTAGTTTCAGTTATATAGCATAGTGATTCAAGATCTGCATAACTCATAAAATGGTCACCCCACTAAATCAAGTACCCCTCTTCCTCTTTGCATATTTTTTACAACATTGTTGACAGTTTTCTTTATGCTACACTTTATATCTCCATGACTATTTTGTACCTATCCATTTCTCTTTCTTAATCCCTTTGCCCTTTTTCACCATCCTTCCAAAACCCCTCCCATCTAGTATCCCTAAAAATATTCTCTTTATCTATGAGTTTGTTTACGCTGTTGTTGTTGATTTTGTTCGTTAGATTCCACATGAACGTGAAATCATGTGAAAACTGTCTTTCTCTATCTGAGTTATTTCATTCAGCACAATGCCATTTAGGTCCATCAAGGCAATATCTTTTTCCATCCCCTTTTAGTCTCTATGTGTCTTTTAATCTCAAGGGAGCCTCTTATAGGCAGCATATGTTGGGATCTCGTTTTCTTATCCATTCAGCCACTCTGTCTTTTGATTGGAGCACTTAATTCTTTTCCATTTGAGGCACTTGTTGATAACTATGTAATTAATTGCCATCTTTATGTTTTTGATACATATTTTTTCTTCTTAAAGAAGTCCCTCCAACAATTCCTGTAATATACTGGCTTGGTGTTGATGAATTCCTTTAGCTTATTTTTGTCTTGGAAACTCTTTTATCTGTCCTTTGACTCTAGACGATAGCTTTGCTGGATAAAGTATTCTTGGTTGTAGATTCTGGGTTTCCATCACGTCGAATATTTTGTACCAAGCCCTTCTGCCCTGCATAGTTTCTTTTGATAAATCAACTGCTAGTCTTATGGAAGATCCCTTGTAGGTAATTATTTGTTTTTCTTTTGCTGCTTTTAAGATTCTTTCATTGTCTTTAACCTTTTGGCATGTTAGTTATGAAGTGTCTAGGTGTGGGCCTCTTTGGGTTCATTTTTTTTTTTCTGGGGGGCAGGGGGTATTCTCTGAGCTTCCTGGGGTTGTATGTCTATTTCCTTCACCAGGTTAGGGAAGTTTTCCATCATTATTTCTTCAAATATATATGTAACTTCTTGTTCTCCCTCTTTCGGTATCCCTATGACATGATGTTGTTACCTTTAATTTTGTCCCATAGGCTCCTTAAATTGTTATTATATTCTTGGTTACTTTTTTCTTGCCATGCTGATTGGGTGTCCTTGGCTTCCTGACATCTATATTGGTGGTTCGATCCTCTTCTTCATCCACTGTGTCGATTACCTCTAATATACTCTTCATGTCAGATAATGTAGTCTTCATTTCTGATTTTTATAATTTTCATTTTTATGTTTTTTATCTCTTTGTTAATGTCTTACTAAATTCATCTACACTTCCTTTAATTTCATTGAGCATCTTTATAATCAGTGTTTTGAACTCTGTATCTGTTTGATTGCTTGACTCCATTATTCCTGGATCTCTCTTCTGTTCTCTCATATGGTTTCTACTTCTTTGTCTTTCCATTTCGGCTGCTTTTATGTGTCTGTTCTATGTGCTAGGCGAAGCTTCTAAGTCTCCTGGTCTTATTAGCGTGGCTTTGTGTAGTAGGTGTCTGACAGCACAGTCCTGAGAGGGGTTCAGCTACAAGCCAAGTTTAGCCCCAGCTTGTGCCCCTCCAGGTCCACCTGTTAAGATTCACCAAGCAATCCACAGATGGTGTGCCTTATAATTGCCTCAAGAAGCCATGACAGAAACCAAGGCCAGCTACCACCAGTGTGAGTCTTGTCACTGCTCAGCAAGAGACACAGGGCTTGCCGAGGACACAGCTGGATGTGGTTTGGATAGGGCCATGAGTTGGGGGAGGTGGAGTTTCAGGGACTCCTCTGGCAGAATGGTCTGTTATCCAGTTTGATGACATCTCAGCAGTGGCATTGTTGAGTCTGCACACTGAGAGAGACAAGGCTCAACAGAGGAATAATGAATATTGGTAGTTCTTCTGCCTGGGAGAAAGTGTCACCTCTGGCCCCAACAACTCAAGTGTCCCCCTGTAAGTCTCTGTTGACCCCTGAGCCACCGACCTGACATTGGTGCTCAGAGTGAGCAGGTTCGTCATTGCAAAAGTCTGGTTGTAGACTCGACTCCTTTAAGAGGTGTCTGCAGCTTCTGGCTGCCGCTGCAATAGCCTGTGTCCCACTCAGCCACTCTGGACCATGCAGCCTCATGTATTCACCCTCGCCTACTTTCCACCATTGCAATGTGATTTCTTATTTGTCTCCCTAGTTGTTGTGCTTCTGTTCCTCTAGACCCTCAGGCAACTTTGCTTGCTGTTACTCCATGTTTCCTTCTCAACTTTGTGGTTGCTAGAGGGGATGAGCAAAGTTTCTGTCATCTACACCATTTTGCCCGGTCTCCTATGTTCATAAGTTTTAACAATCTATTTTAGAGTTGATATTCCAGTACCTCACGTTTGATATAGAAATCTTACAAATGTATATATCTATTCTACTCACTCTTTATGATACAGATGATGTACATTTATATCTTCATGTGTGGTAAGTTCTATAAGGCACTGATGATTTTTTGCATCTATCTTTGTTCTTTTTTTTCCCCAATATTAAAACTTTTTTTTTATTTACCTTTTTGGATACTGTTTTATTTACCTTTTTGAATATTGTTTTTTTTATTTACCTTTTTGGATACTGTTTGTTTTTCCTGAAAATCTAATTTCTCTTCAGCTGAAGATCTTCCTTTAGCATTTACCATTTCTTTTAGAACAGGCTCGCTGGTACTTCTTTTATTTTTTTATTTTTTGTATTTGTTTTACCTTCGTCCTTGAAGGATATTTTTGGTATATAGAATTATAGTTGGACATGTTTTTTATTCTGTTTCTTTACACATTTGAAAGATGGTGTAGCATTGCTGGAGTCCATTGTCTCTGATGAGAGGTCAACATTTGTTTAAATAATTGTTCTTTCCTTGTACGTAGTGTGTTGTTTTTCTCTGGCTCTTTTTAAGGTTTTCTGTATTATTTGTTTTTTTGGTCAGTTTGATGTGTCTAAGTGTGGTTTTGTTAACATCCTAAATGGGGTTTACTGAGTTTTTTGAATCTGTAAATTTTTGTTTTTTACCAAATTTGGGGAAATTTAAACCATTTGTTGTTTAGTCTATTTTTCTGTCTAATTTTCTTTCGCTTCTCCTTTTTGAGATGTACAATATACCTTTGGAAGTTGTCTCACTAGTCCCTGAGGGCTAACTTCTTAGAATTCCTTTTTCTTTGTTCTTAGAATTAGATGATTTCTGTCAATCTGTCTTAAAGTTCAGTGACTCTTCTCTGTCTTCTCTATTCTGCTGTTAAATCATTCATTGAACTTTAAAATTTTCAGGTACTGTGTTTTTCAGACCTTGAATGTCCATTTAGCTTTTTTATAGTTTCTATTTCTCTGCTGAGATTTCCTAAATGTGCATGCATTAGGTGAATATTTTCTTATACATCCTTGGGTATAGTGGTACTGGCAGAGGATTTTAAAGCAGCTAAATCCAACATTTCATTCATCTTTATTTGCTCTCTGGTTGTGTTTGCTTTTAAGAGTGGCTTGCTTTTTCCTGGTTCTTCATTATTGTGGATAATTTTGGATTTTGTCCTGAACATTATGATGTTATGTTGTAGAGAATGAGAATTCTATTATAGTCCTCTGAAGAATATTGAGTTTTGTTTGTTTTAGTAAGCAGTTAGCTTGATTGGATTCAAACTGAAAACTCTGCCTCTTGGGCAGCAGCTCAAATCTCATTTCAATTCTTTTACTCTTAGATGAGCTGTTCAGAGGCTGCTCCATACATGAATAGTTCCTGGGTTGTCCGAAGATTTGAGCAAAATTTATTCACAGAATTTGGAGTTTTCTCTCTCTGGCCCTCTCCTTTTTAGGATTCTTTGATCGTTTTTCAGTTGCTGTGGTTGCCTCAAACTCTGCAGGCTATCAAAGTTTTTTTTCCCTATCAAAGTTTTAGCTGCTCCACATGGTGTGGGCCGGGGCTTCTCTCAGCCTAGAAGTTGTGAAAATGCAACCCAGTGCCTATAGCTCCCTTCTAGAATCTGGTTGATCTTGTTTGCTCTCAGGTATCTATCTACAGGAAATTTGTTTTTGTATTTTATCCAGTTTACAGTTGTCAACATTAGAAATGTCCAAAGCTGTAGAGTTTGGACCAAACTGACAACAGTGCCAAGAATCAAAGTCTAAAATGCTCCAGAGAATGACAATTTTGCAGTTTCTTTTATAGCTTTGGAGTTAAGGTGAGGACATAAGGAAGATTACGTGAAGGTGGGAGAAAACAAGATAGAGCATAGTCAACAAGATTATATGCTCCCTTGAATGTGGTTCTGCCTTCCAAGGGTCTCAAAAAGATTACTTCTGACATCTCTTAGGTGTGTTAACCTAGATGCTGGAGAACAATGGAGGGGGTTTGCTTAAGGCAAAGATAAGCCTTTTACTAAAGAAGTTATATGCTTGGGGTGTGACTATCTACCATGACCTGCCAAGTTAGGAATTTATGATCAGATCACCTTGTGAGGTTACTTCGAGTTAGATTTATTACAGCACCCCCTTTTCATCCACTCTTTCTCCTTTTGATCATAAATTATTCTGAAGGATGCATTGATGACTAAATCTTTTGGTTGGATAGCATGATCTCACAGTGCCAGTAAGGCTTATTCCTAGGAAGTCTCATTATTGATGTCATTTTGTTAAAATGGTAGACCATCGGGGATGAGACAATACTATAACCATGGGATATGAGTTGAGGCAGAATTTTCCCAAAAAAGGAAGAACAGGTGTCAGAGCCAAGTAGTTTGTGTTGCCTCTCTGAGTGTCAGTGTCATTGCTGACCAAGAAGGGAAGATTTGATGGTGAGACACCCAATTGGAAGAATGCACAAGAGGCAGGCGTGAGGATGAAATGGTAGGCACCAACTTTATTGTGCAGAGTGCACTTCTGTTGGGAAGTACAGTTCCATTGGGTAGTGCAGTCTATTGCACGGGGCACGCAGTCTTGCACACACTTCTCCTGCTCCCCTTTCTTGTGCCGCCCTTCAGCTCTCCAGGAGACTGCATAGCTCCTCACATAGCAGAGTACAAAAGTGGCATTCAGCCACACATGCGTGATATAATAAGCTGAAGTATATTTACATACTTTCTAAATTTGGAGTCCTATTCCTAACCGTGGGCCTGGATCACAGCCAGACCTTGGACCAGGCAGGCCTGGCATCCACAACAGGTAAATGGAAGGTGGTCAGGTCTTACGGCCTTCATTGTGAAAAACACTATGGATCATTTGTATCTTGTAAACTATCATGATCTGAGTTTTGCCACCTGTCTCATTTTTCGGTATTTTGCAACTAGTACAACATTTACATAAACCATAAAAAGAGTATTACAGATTATACATCTTAAGGAATCATAAACAATTGGACTACATAGGAAAACTCAAAGAACAAGTATAACTAGTATGACTAATATCATTAGCAGAGAGGTAAAGAGAATCAAACAAAATGGGTTTCTGAGTTCAACATCAAACCATAGGTGTACAGGCCTTGTCCCTGTCTGGGAATAGCTGTCTACCTCTGATGTCAGTGGCTTCTTTGATCCTGGAGGAATTTTTGATGTGTTTTGTAGTTGGAGGTGAGTGTCAGAGACAAGGGTAAATGTTCATTCACAGTTAGGTGCCTGATAATGTCCCTTCCAACGTTTAGAGAGGGTCTTATTTCATGTCCTTTCCAATAAACAAAATCTCTAGGTGGCAGTCAGTGATCTTTAAAGTCTTTCTCTTACTAAGAGCTTACTGTGAAAGGAAGCGGTTACCTATTTGGCATTTTCTTGAAGTGACTGTATTAAACCTTGGCAGTAGTGTAAAATGCCTCCTTTCAGTCGTGTCAGCTCCTGAGTTCCTTCATCTAATTTAAGACCAGCATAAATGCACTGTGATGCATGAAGGAATGCAAAATTTGAAAAATGGTGTTTGCCAGGGGCCTGGAATAACCAAGCTGTGTTCTTGGGTTTTCCCTAGCCTCTATTTATTTAATTTACAACCATTGTTTACCCATAAAATATAATGCAGATGTTTTTATCACTTATTTTATAATGCTTCTTGTGCAGTTTAACATGAAAGACAAATCTATTAAGGTGTTCCTTCTGGAATACTGCAGAGTTATTCCTATATCTATTGAGATTGTAACCCCTAAAACTTTCTAATGAAAACTAAGAAGTAAACAAGTAGCTTTATTTATTTATTTTTTTTAAGCTAGGCAAGTTTATGAAGACATTTTATAACCTCTAGAAATATAGGCTCTTTTACTGGGAAATTATATGCTTCCTTAACAAAGTACACAACATTTCATTAACAGATAAGCCAAAAGAAGGTAAACCTGTGTACAGTAGGGAATGATTATTTATTGTAAACCTAGGTGAAATAAAGACATGTCTGTTTTTAAGCTAACTTTTATTTCCTAAGGATTAATCTTAAATCGTGTGAACTTGAAAACATTGGAGTTAGTTTCTATATTTCTGAGAAGTTTAGAATACCCAATGCTCACAAACGTTTGCCTTTAAATTAATTTTAACGATACTATCTGGAGGTAGAAAATCATCTCACTTTTACAACATACATATTTTGACACAGACAGATAGACACAGAGACCTTTTAGACATGAGAAAAACTCACCAGTTTATAAAAGAACAGTTGGTCCCAAATTTTGTTTTGGAGACATTTACAATTTATATCTGTCCTTGACAAATCAAATTCCAAATGACCTTCCCCCTTTTAAAACAAGGATGGCTGGTTTTTATTTTTTTTGCAGAATTGGTTGACACTAAATGATATCATAGATTGATCCATTTATCTAAATCCCCATTTTTAAAGCTGTGCGAGACCACTTAAATATGTGATTTCCATTCATTCTGCCAAATTTTATAGCTTTTTGTAATTGTGCACGCAAAAGATTAATTTAGAAATATTAAAGGATCCCCTTCTTAGCCATCTTAGCATTAATGGGAGACTGACTGTCCTGGAGCTTGTTGACCTCAGAAACATGATTTCCCATGCTAATTTTAATTTTTCTTTATATAGCCAGATTTTAAAAGCCAAATTTAAAAGGAACCACATAAGAACAGCTCAAATAAAGTCAGGACCTGCTATCTAAAGCTGGTAGGTCTGGGATTCCAAAGGAAGACTCACCCAAGTTCACCTGATGGGAAGCAGGGAGCAGTGGAGCACAATGGGCCCCACTAGTACCTAGCTCTTGGACTGGGTCTGGAGGGTGGCCCCGTGTGGACTTCTTTGGAATTCTGCTGACTACACCAAGTAAATGCCAATGTAAGAAACATCCAAACCTTCGAGAGTTTTGTAAGAGTTTATATGAGCCAAACTGATGATGACAGTTGCCAGGAAGCAAGATTTACAATGCTCCACAGAGTGGCAGTTTTACAGTTTCTTTTGTACCTTTAGAATTAGGGAGGGAATTTAAGATTACTTGAAGGTGGGAGAAAACAAAGTACAGGATAGTTAACAAGATCATGTGCTCCCTGGAGGGTGGGTATGCCTTTGAGGGTGGGGGTGAGGTCATAAAAAAAGGATTGCTTTTGGAATTTCAAAGATATATTAACCTCCATGCAGCAGAAAAATGGACAGAGCTTGCTTGAACCTTTTACTAAAGAAGTTGTATTTCTGGGGTATGACTACCTACCATGACCTGTTCCTTTAGCAATTTGTGATCAGTTTACCTTGTGAGATTTATTATAATGCCTTTTTCTCATCCACAGTGGTTGAAATCTGGAGAACGGTAAGTTTGGTAGGGACTTATCAATCCCTATTGATTTTTTTTTCTCTAGGAATTTTTTTTTATTATTAACTTTATTGAGGTAACATTGGTTAATACAATTATACCATTCATTTACTTATTCATTTAGCTATTAGGGAAATGCAAATCAAAATCACAATGAATCAAAATCACAAAGATACCATCTCACAGCTGTTAGAATAGCTATAATCAACAGGACAAGTAACAACAAATGTTGGAGAGGATGCATAGTCCCACTGCTGGTGGGACTGCAAATTGGTACAGCCACTATGGAAAACAATATGGGG
>NW_006442489.1:127571-128081 GCF_000325575.1 Pteropus alecto
TAGCAGCATTATTCACAGTGGCCAGGACATGGAAGCAACTGAAATGTCCTACAATAGATCATGGGCTAAAGAAGCTGTGGTCAATATATACAATGGAATATTACTCAGCCATAAGAAGAGAAGCGATGAAGCCATTTGTGACAACATGGATGGACCTCGAGATAATCATGCTAAGCGAAATAAGCGATGTTGAGCATCTTTTTAAATAATTGTTGACCATACCATTGTCCTTTAGGGAGAAGTATCTGTTCAGATCCTCTGCCAATTTTTTGATTGGGTGGTTTGTTTTTTTGTTGTTATCGAGTTGTATGAGTTCTTTGTATATTTTGGATATTAAGCCCTTATTGGAAGTATTGCTTTCCAATATATTTTCCCATTCGGATGGTTGTCTCTTTAACTGGTTGACGATTTCTTTGGCTGTGCAGAAGCTTTTTAGTTTAATGTAGTCCCATTCATTTGTTTTTCCTTTTACATCCCTTGTCTTCAAGGTCAAATTCATACAATCCTCTT
>NW_006442489.1:128796-130366 GCF_000325575.1 Pteropus alecto
ATGTGACCATATGATTCTTATTTTTTAATTTGTTTATGTGGTGTATCACATTAATCGATTTGCGTATGTTGAACTGGTCCTGTGCCCATGGGATGAAGCCCATTTGATCATGGCATATAATGTTTTTAATATGTTACTGTATTCAGTTCACTAGAATCTTTTTAGGATTCTTGCATCTGTGTTCATGAGACATTTTCGTCTGTAGTTTTCTTTTTTTCCGTTATCTTTACCAGGTATTGGTATCAGAGTAATATTGGCCTCATAAAATAAATTGCGAAGTATTGCTTTCTCTTTGATTTTTTGAAAGAGTTTGAGGAGATTAGGTATTAAATCTTTGAATGTTTGGTAGAATTCCTGGACTTTTACTTTTTGGTAGGTTTTTGATCATTGTTTCAATTACCATACTGCTGATCAGTCTATTTAGATTTTCTAGCTTCTTGATTCAGTCTAGGAAGGTTGTATTGTTCTAAGTACTGGTCCATTTCTTCTAGGTTATTAAGTTTGGTGTTATATACTTTTTTATAGTATTCTTGCATGATCCTTTGTATTTCTGTGATGTCAGTCATAATTTCTCCTCTTTCATCCCTGATTTTATTTGTGTCCTTTCTCTTTTTTCTTTAGTGAATCTAGCCAGGGGTTTGTCCATTTTATTAAACTTCTCAAAGAACCAGCTTTGTTACATTTATTTTTTCTATGTTCTTTTGTTTTCAATTTCATTTATTTCTGCTCTAATTTTGATTATTTCTTTCCATCTGCTAAGTTTAGATTTCATTTGTTCTTCCTTTTCTAGTTTTATAAGTGAAGAGTTAGGTTGTTTATTTGGGCTCATTCTTGTGTTTGGAGTTAGGCCTGTAATAGTATGAACTTTCCTCTTATGACCGCTTTTGCCATGTCCTAAAAGTTGTGGTATGTTGTCCTATCATTATCATTCGTTTCTATGCATCTCCTGATCTTTCTTTTTATTTCTTTTCTGACCCAATTATTCTTCAGTAGCATGTTGTTTAATCTCCACGTATTTGTGGTTCTTCCTGATTTCTTTTTGCCGTTGATCTCTAGTTTTAAAGCCTCATGATCAGAGAATATGGTTGGTATGATTCTAGCTCTCTTATATTTATTGAAATTATCTTTGTGTCCCAATATGTGGTCAATTCTTGATAATGTTTCATGTGCACTAGAGAAGAATGCATAAGCAGCTGCTTTGGGATGGAAGGTTCTATAAATGTCAATTATGTCCAATTGGTCTAATGTGTCATTTAAGGATGTGATTTTCTTACTGATTTTCTGTTTGGATGATCTGTACATAACCGAGTGGGGTATTTAGGTCCCCTACTATGATAGTGTTTTGGTGTGTTTCTCCCTTTAGTTCTGTTAGTAATTGCTTTACACATATCGTGGCTCCCTGATTGGGAATATAGATATTAATAGGTGTTGTGTCTTCTTAATGCATGATTCCCTTTATCATTATGAAATGTTCCTCAGTATCTTTCTTTACTTTTTTTATTTTGAGATCTGATTCATCTGATATTAGTATCGCTACTAATGCCATTTGCTTGAAATATCTCTTTCCACT
>NW_006442489.1:130376-164912 GCF_000325575.1 Pteropus alecto
AGTCTATAGTCGTCTTTGGAGCTGAGGTGTGTCTCTTGGAGGCAGCATATGGTTGGTTTTGTTTTTTGATCATTCTGTAACTCTGTGCCTTTTTATTGGTGAGTTCAGTGCATTTACATTTAGGGTGATTATTGAAATATGAGGCCTTCTGATCCATTTTCTCTTTTGCTTTCTGGTAGTTCGGTGTTTCCATTGCTTCTTTTTCCTTGTGTTTCTGTTTTTTGTTGTTGTTGTTGTTGTTTTAATTTTATTTTGGTTGGCTTTTGTGGTTTTTCCCTCTGGTTCTTCTTGTTTTATGTTATGTACTTCAGTTCTGACTCTATGGTGTGTGGTTACCATTTCAAATATGAAAAGGTAGTTATATCTATCTATATAGATATAGATATAGATATAGATATAGATATAGATATAGATATAGATAGATATAGTCATCCATTCTCCTCTGTGTGTGCCTTATCTCCTTTCCCCTTTGCGAATTTGGATCTTTGAATCCTCCCCTTTTCAGTCATTGTTATCTCAATTTGTTTCTATATATGCTGAAAGCTCATTACTATCTTGCTATAACAATTCTTTTATTTCTTAAGCTTGTAATGCCCTGTTCTTAGTAAGGGTTGCACTCCTCTGCTTCTATTTGCCTGATAGTCATTTTACTCCTAATTGTTTTTTGTTGTTGTCGTTGTTGTCATTTTGTTTTTGGTGAGCTGACCCCTTTCAGGATTTCCTGTAGTGTAGGCCTTGTAGTGGAGAATTCCCCAATTTTTTGTATGTCTGGAAAGTTTTTAATTTCACCTTCATATCTAAAGGAGAGCTTAGCTGAATACATTATTCTAGGCTGGTAGTTTCTTTCAGTTAATAGTTTACATAGGTGATTCCATTCCTTTCTGGCTTGTAAGGTTTGCACTGAGAATTGTTGATTTTTGATAATTTTAATGCAGTGTGTCTTGGTGAAGGCTTTATAGGTTGAGACTATTGGGTGTTCTATTGACTTCTTGAATTCCAAGCTCCAGGTCATTACTTAGATTTAGGAAATTCTCATCCACTATTTGTCTGAAAATGCTTTCTAGTCCCTGTTCCTTTTCCTCGCCTTCATTTATGTCCATTATTCTTATGTTTCTTCTCATGATGGTATCAGCTAGTTCTTGAATTTCTCTTTTATTATTTTTCATTCTTCAGTTTCTCTCTTCTTCCTTCTGATTTACTTCTAGATTTATGAATTCGATATTACCGCTCCTTTCCTCCATATGGTCAACTCTGTTTCCCAAGCTTGCTATTTCATGTTTTCAACTCTCGCATTGTTCTTCATCTCCTAAAGTTCTATTTGATTCTTTTTGCGGGTTTCATTCTCCTTGCTCTGCTCATCTAGTTGTTTCTTCTATTCCTGAAATTGTTGATATGACTCGTTTTGGAAGTCATTGAGTTTTTTCAGAAGTACCATCCTGAATTCTCTGTTATTTTCTTGCATATTTCTCTGTCTAAATATTCTCTCGCATATTTCTATGTCTATAAGCTTATTTTCTGGAGATTTTTCTCTTTCTTTCTGAGATGCTTTGTCACCTTGGTTTTCATGGTGTTTAGTAGATTATTTCTTCACCTGGGCATTAATGGAAATGTATTCTGCTCTTTTTCCAGAAACTTTTATTATGTAAAGGTCTCTCTTTAGCCTGCTGCAAAGAAGGCGCTTTTCTTTTGGTTTCCAGTAGGTGGCGTCAAAGCCTCTTGAATCCCTGCTTTATATAAATTCTTAACGCTGTTTTAATTTTCTTGTAGATATTTAATCACGATCGCTACCCTCAGTTTCAGTTTCTGTTATTGTCAGCAACGATCTTGGCAGAGTTTTCTCAGATTCCCCTGGGGCTCTGTGGTGATCGATCTCAGAAGGCATAGGGGGAGGGGCTAAGGCTTAGCTTTGGTTTTGCTACTGGGGCCGCTAGAAATCAACTGTTGTTCCTCTGTCGTCCTGTCCTGCTTCTCTGCTTTCTGCCTGATGACTGAGCTCTGCAGCCAGCCGGCCATGGAGAGCTAGCAGCTATCCGAGGCAGGAATATTCAGGGATCTCACTGCAGAAACTCACCGCTTCTTCTGTAGGGAGATCCAGCTTCAAGAGGCAGCTTCTTTGTTTCTCCCAGTCCACCGCCCAACACCTGGAGTTCTGACCTGTGGTAGCTCTTATGTGTAGATCTCATGCTCAGACGTGCTGGTGTGCAGTTCGGGTGTTTTTTTGTTGAGTTTTAGATGTTCAGCTGATTGTTGTTTCAAGGGGAAAAGATCTGGGGCCGTTTCTCACTCTGCCATGTTTCCAGAGATTCCCTGATTTCTGATGAGAAGTCAGCTGTTAATATTATGAGGAGCTACTTCTCTCTCTCACCGCTTTAAAAATTATCTATTTGTCTTTGGGTTTTGACAATATGCCTGTAATGTATCTCAGTGTGTCTGTCTTTGGGATTATCCCACTTCGGGTTTATTATCCTCTTAGATCTGTATATTTATGCTTTCAATCAAATTCGGGAAGTTTTGGCCATTATTTTTTCAAATATTTTGTTCTGCTCTTTCTCTCTTTAACTCCTTGAACTCCTGTGATGTGTATGTTTGTGCCCGTGATCATATCCCTCCAGAATGTTAGGCTCTTGTTTTTCTTCATTCTGTTTTATCTGCTCCTTGGACCTAATAATTTTAATTGTCCTTTCTTCAAGTTCACTGATCTTTTTGCCTGCTTGAATATACTGTGGAAACTTTTTCGTGAATTTGTTGTTTTAGTTATTATGCTTTTTAGTTCCAGATTTTGTTTGATTATTTTAAGTAATTTCTATCTCAGTATTGATATTTTCGTTTTGTCTGTACATTGTTTTCCCCATTTCCTTTAGTTTTTGTCCATGGTCTTCTTTAGTTCATTGAGCGTATTTAAGACAGCTGATTTAATGTTTTTTAATAGTAATTCCAATATCTGGGCCTCCTCAGGACTGATTTCTGTCAAATTTTTTTCCTATGAATGAGTCATATATATCTCACTGTTTCTTTGTATGCTGTGTAAGTTTTTGTTGGGATCCGGATATTTGTACTGGTAACTCTGGAATTCTGACTCTCCCACACCTCAGGAATTGAAGATTTTACTAGTTGAGGGCTGCAGCTGTCTTTGCAATTTTTCCAAGCTATTTTTACAAAGTGTGTATTCTTTATTGTGTGTGGTGAGTGGTTTCTATTTCGTTATGTCCACAGTCAACCAGTGACCTAACAAAGGTTTTTCCCCCCAAAAACGTCTTTTTGTCTTTTTAAAGCTTTTTAGATGCCTCTGAGGGAAGCTGCTGTAGCCCAAGAAGGCTGACACCAAGACCAGTATCTGCTCTAGTCCCTCGGGGAATTACCAGACCGACCAAAACACTCAAGTCCAGATTTTGGGGGAGGGTGTCCTCATTGCGAACTCTGGCTCCAACCAGACACTTCAGAATTTGGGCTGCTATCCTCACAGATCTAGTATGGCTGAGGAGTTGAGGATGGTAGCTAGCTAATGCATGCCACTCTTTTACAAAGATGAGCAGCCTCATCACATTGCTCTAAATGTTTGATCTGGTTCCAGAGTTTCAAAATACAGTTGGCTCTTGAATAATGCAGGAGTTAGAGGTGCCAACATTTAACAACCCAAAATTCATGTATTACTTTTGACTGCTCCAAAACTTAACTACTAGTAGCCTACTGTTGACTGGAGGCTTTACCAGTAGCATAAATAGTTGGTTAACACATACTTTTATGTATATGTATTATATATGTATTCTTACAATAAAGTAAGTTAGAGAAAAAATGTTAAGAAAAGCCCAAGAGAAAATAAATACATTTATAATACTGTTTGTATTTATTGAAAAAAAGTTCAAACCCTGTTGTTCAAGATCAATTGTAGTTGATTCCAGTTGCTTTTTGTGGCTCAATGTTGCTTTGGTGGAGGGACTGACCTCTAGAGTTTCTTCCTCCACCATTTTGCATGACGTCACTTCTCTCCACTCCTTTTGATCATACATTTCTCTATCAGCTATTACAATGGGGATTCAAAAATTATGGTTTTCCAGTTCTGTCATTTCTTCTATATTGTTATTGGGTATTTATAGTAAAGAAGAGACACTTGTTTTCTTTATGGTAGAATTTTCTAGTTGAATTTAAGTCAAGTTGCTATTGATGCTGACAGTAGGGTTTTCTGTATTTGTATGTGTAATGATACATCTCGAGAAAGCTCATTTTATGTACATAGAATCATTTTATCACCACATAGACATAAATTTTGTGTCTATAGCTATAATCCTAGCTCAAATATAAGTATGTGTGATTATAAAAGTCTTTAGGAATTGGGAAGGTATTGGTCAAAGGGTAAAAGGTACGTAAGGTGAGTAGGTCTGCAAATCTTAATATACGGCATGACGACTATAGTTAATAACTCTATTTTGAATAGTGGAAATTTGCAGAGAGTAGATTTCAGGTGTTCTCTCATCACACAAAAAATGACAACTATGTGAGGAGAAGGTATGTTAATTAACTTGACTGGTAATCATTTCACTATGTATATGTGTATTAAATCATGTTGTACACTTAAATTTCTATTAAAAAATAAATCTTTATTTACATATATTATCATATAATGGAAATTTACATGATTATCTGTATATTCACTGTTTATTTTGAAAGCCATGGATACCTACCGAGTTTATAGATGATTACAGATATATATATATATGTAAGACCAGTGTGTGGCATATGGAAATTACTGAATAAACACTGGCATCTCCACTGTTACACAGGCAGATGTATCTCCAGACACATCTGCCTGTGTAACAGTGGAGATGCCAGTGTTTATTCAGTAATTTCCATATGCCACACACTGGTCTTATTACTTATTTAACAAATTTAAATGCTTAATATAGCTCCTTTAATTCCCACAACACCCTGCTGAGGTACTGAGGAACAGAGAGTTGAAGTAACTTGTCCACAGAGCTAGAAAGAGCCCATGTTAAAACGACACTCTTACCCTAGAATTTGACATTGTATGTACCACAATGTCTTCTTTATGAGACTTCAGAAAAATAGGTTTTCTAGGACAGTTTTAGAATTTGATATCCTTATAGTTTTTAGTCTAAATGTCTACCAATTAAATGTGGTATTAATTTATGTTTATAGTGTTGGGACTGGAGAATCTCTTTGATTAAAAAGATAGCTTCTCAAGCCTTATTGCTACTATTTAAGGCCTACGTAGGCAAAGTAAATAAATAGTATAAATTTTGAAATACAAGGAAAAAAACATGAAAAGTTAATGCAGAAATTAATCATAAAAGCTCAAAACTATGAATGTTGATTACTAACTGCAAGGCTGTTTAAGGTGGCGTTGAGGTCTGCTTTGCTAGAACCCAAGGACTGGCTTCAATATTTAATAAGGTTGTAATATCTTTCTAGATAAAGAATAAACTGCCCTAGAATGGCTACCTTTGGTCCTAGTCATTATGGATGAGCAGGTTTTTATGAAGGGCCTTGTTTGGAACTGTTTCCTGTTATAATACTCTGGTTCCACAAATATCAGCACCCCTAGCTGCTCTAAGAAACCATGATTGTCATTCCTATTCTCAATACTCAGCAGGTTCCTAGGGGCACAGATTAAATTTCCTCATCATTGTGCATCAGTTAAATGCAAACCCAACACATTGCTCTGTTGGCCTCCAGAGGGCTGCATTGTTCTGCAGAGTGCCTGCCAGTGGCATTTGTCACTGTCTGGCATCCAGGTGGTTTGGGGGCAAGTTCTTCTCCCCAGGGTGAAAACAAGGTTCTGCTTCACCTGATAGCAAAGTTTATGCTTGTATTTTAAATTGAGCTTTATAGCATTAGAATTATTGAGATTCTACTGTCTCCAATTTCAAAAGAATAAAAAACCATGAGTAACCAAGTGCTTCTCTTTATCTGTATTTTGTCCAAGTTCTGCATTCATTTACCGATTGGCCTGGTTTTCAGATGTTTTCTGGTGTGTAAACATTTTATGCATATGTGGAATCCTGAGTAGGATTAAATAATTTAGTTCAGATGATGAAGAAACTAGAGAGGCCCTTGAACCTCCAGGAGCATTTATTATTTATAACAACCACTTTGCCTTGAGGCCTATACTCCACCCCAGACCCCAGCTGAGTTCAGGGAACTGTACTCCTGTGTTTCTTTTCTCCTTCCCAGAGCCCTGTTATAGGATTGTAGGGGAAGGGGTTTTCTGGCCTCTGGCCTCACAAGCAGGCCTGAGGAGTCCAAACAAGATTCCTGTGGTTGATGTATTGTAGGTTCTCAGTTGGGCAGGGGTCTTTCTCACCTTAATATTCTGTACTTTAGGTTGATTGCTTTTCTGGAGAGGGAAGGAGAAGCAGTTTTTTAGTAAGACATTTGTAGAAATAGGATTTGATCCCCTACCTAGTGTCTTCTGTCCCCACCCTTTGTGTCTGAGCTTGTAGGACGCTGCTATGCCCCTATCCCTGCCTAGCACTGGCTACCCCAGTCGGCCAGCCACAGGTTGACAGACCAAGGAACCATGACTATCTTTCTGGAGACACCCCACATGCTGTTTGTCATGTACATCAGGTTTAGGTCCAGAGGAAGCTTGGACAGACAAACTAAGAGAACTAGAAAAGCAAATTTTGGTGTAATTCATTTTGTGGGGAAAATAAAAATATACCCTTATATCATTTTTACAAGAGGTAGGTCTGTGCGATCAGGAAATCAGACAGCAGTAGTCGATACTCAAACCCGAGATAACAGAACTGCTTCCTTTTGGGGGGTTGCCAGCTCTGCTGGAGTGAGGCTGTTTCAGAATGTCATAAGGCAAGAGCAGAAGTGTATGTATGCACACGTGGGCTTCATGAGAAGGTATAGCTTCTCTCAGAGGAAGAAAACTAAATGAAAACACAAATTCTCTTAGTTTAGTGATTATTCCGCTTAGATGACAGTGACCTGAGCTGGAAAGGCCACACTAATCCCCTCCCTGCTGTTTACTCCTGTTTTGGATGATGCTATATGTTTATCTTTCAATTGATATTGCAAGGTTTGGACTGGCCAGAGTTCACCTGAGAGCAATGTCTCAAGTCAGGGTGTCTTTCACTCAGATAACCCTCAGTATCTGACCCAGGCCTTCACTATTAGTGGGGTAGAGGCGGCCAGTTCCTGGAGAGAGAGGGAGGAGAAGTGGAGAGAAATTGAGAAATTAAGAGAGGGGAGAGATGAAGAAGAGGGAGAAGAGGGAGCCAAAAAGGGAGAAAAAAATGCACAGCGAAAATGGAAGTGGTAGGCACTTGTTATGACTCCTTTCTGTAGTTGTCTTATGGAGGCCTGTGAAATACCACTCTGGGCCATAAATGGGACAGAGCATCTTGAGGTACCCATATCTCTCCAGAACTGTTTACTCCTGTTTTGCAAGTCCCCTGTCCTAAACCACCTCCCCTTGCTACATTCCAGAGCTGTTACCTCAGATGCCGCTGCCACCTCAAGGCTTTCCTGTCACCCCAGTGGAGGGTAGTGCTGCCTGATTGCCACACTGTCATGTTGTGTGGAGCACGATTACATTTGCATTCTTGTGCCAAGTTTGACTTTATAGAGGTTAATGTTTTTTTAGTTGTTACTTATTTACTTTTTAAAGTGCTTATTCTTTTCCAAATGCTCTATTAGCTCTGTCATAAACCTATCTGTTATTTTTCAAATGGTCATTTGTACATAGGACCTGTTGTTGGTTCCCTAGTATCTGTTTTGTGTGGGTTGACCTCTGGGTCTGCTCAGAGGTGCCCTCTGTAGACCAAAAAAAAAAAAAAAAGGATTCTATGGAAAGTAACCTCACAGAATGATCTGATTATAAATTGCTAACTGGGCAGGTCCTTGTGAGTAGTCACGCCCCAGGCATACAACTTCTTTGCTAAAAGGCTTATCTTGGCTTTAAGCAAGCCCTGTTCATTGTTTCCGTGCATCTAGATTAACACCCCTTCAGAAACGCCCCCTTTCAGATCCCTCAAGAGAGCACATAATCTTAACTACTCTCTAATCCCATCCCTAGTGTTACTTCCTCTCACCTTCATGTAGTTTTCCTTCTGTTCCCTCAATCAAATGTATAAACAGAAGCTACAAAGCTGTTAATTCTTTGGAGTGTTTGAGATATTGCTCCCTGGCATATGAAGTCCATTTGGCTCAAATAAACTCTTCTAAAAATTCTCTACAGGTTTGGATGTTTCTTACATTGACACCTCCTGTAAGTCTCCACTACTTGCATGTGACCCATCCTTGATCTTGCGTTTTCCTCTTTTTTTTTTTAATTTATATTTTTGGGGGGTGACATTGGTTAACGAAATCCAGTAAGTTTCAAGTGTACAATTTAACTGTAAGGCATATATATATTGCATTGCATGTTCGTCTTCCATAGTTAGATTTCTTTCTGTCACCACATATTTGACCCCTTTTACCCCATCGGCTCCCCACTCCCCCTTCTCCCCCCCTCCCACCACCCTCTGATAACCACTAGTCTATTGTCCATGTCCATGAGTCTCTGTTCGTTAGTCCCTCAATTTGCTCAAGTACAAATATTGGTAGCTTCCAGATTAGGTTGAAAATAATCTTTCCTCAGGATGTCAAACTCTCTCAGTCTTGATGTTGAGAGTCCTTGCTGTACCACTCCAGCCTCTGGTGCTGTGAGTGTGGGATTGCTCTTTTCTCTTTAGACAATTTTGTGGCTTGTTCTGAAATTTCATGAGGTTGTACTTGGTGCATGTGTGTTTGTCCTTGTCCCACATGGTGGGACTTTGCCATTTGTCTGCTTGGAAAAATATATTATTCCAGTAATCCCCCTTCCCTTAAACTGGTTCTCTTTCTTTGTTTATGGAGGATACCTGGAGCTTTGGGATTGATTTTTTTTTTTTCTTAAGGAAGAAGAAAATACAGATAAGTCTGTCCTAGAATAGAACCAATTTTAGAAAGCAAGCCATCAAATTTTGAGCTTTTTTTAAAAACATTTTTTATTATTTAAAAATTTTTGATCTTGGAAAAAAGCCATAATATAAAGTTTACTCTATTTACCAGGTAGAGTTCACTAGTGTTAACTATATGTACATTGTTGTGCAATAGATCTCTAGAACTTTTCATCTTGCAAAACTGAAACTATACTCATTGAACATTCCCTCCCATTTTCCCGCAACTACCATCCTACTCTTCCAAGATTTTGACTACTCTAAATATCTCATATAAGTGGGATCATACAGTACTTGTTCTTTTGTGACTGTCTTATTTTGCTCAACATAATGTCCTTGAGGTTCATTTGTGTTTCAGAATTTTCTTCCTTTTAAAGACTGAATAACATTTCATTTATTGTGTGTGTATTTTCTTTATCCATTCATTTGTCAATTTGGGCCATTTCTACCTCTTGGCTATTGTGAATGATCAACAAACATGGCAGTGCAAATATTTCTTTGAGATCCTCCTTTCAGTTCTTTTGGATAAATACCAAGGAGTGTGATTGATAGCTCATGACAATTTTATTTTTAGTTTTTTTGAAGAATCTTTATCCTGTTTTGCATAGCAGTTGCACCAGTTTACATTCCCACTAACAGTAAACAGCATTCTAGTTTCTTCAGATCTTCCCCAGCACTTGTTTTCTGTATTGTTGTTGTTGTTTTTTAATTTTATAGTGGCCATCCTAATGGGAATGATAATATCTCATTGTGGTTTTGATTTACATTTCTCTAATGATTACAGCTGTTGAGAACCTTTTCGTATGCTTGCTGGCCACTTGTATGTCTTTGGAGAAATGCCTATTCAAGTCCTTTGCCCATTTTTCAATCAGGTTACTAGCTTTTTATTGTTGAGTTATAGGAGTTTGTTACATGTTCTGGGTTACCTTATCACATACGTGATTTTCAGTTAGTAAGAGCAGTTTCAGAGAGTTTACTGCCTATGTTTTATAAGTTTCATGGTTTTGCATTTTGCATTTAAATCTTTAGTCCGTTTTGAGGTGGGTTTTTTTTGTTTTGTTTTGTTTTGTTTTGTATATAGTGTAAGAAAGTGGTCTGGTTTCATTTTGTTTGCATGTATCTGTTTACTTTTCCCAACACCACTTATTGAAGAGACTATCTTTACCCCATTGAATATTCTTGCCTCCTTCGCTGTAAATTACTGAACATATAAACAAGGATTTATTTCTGGTCTCTGTTCTATTTCATTGATCTCTATATATGTTCTTATGCCAGTACCATACTGTTTTTGATTATATTGTAGCCGCCAGCCCCCAATAGACACATGGACCATCAGAAATCAGTGAGTTATAGGAAACACACTCTTTATTCAGCCAGCTGGGTCTGCCAGGGGTATGCAGACCCCAAATTAAGCAGCCCCAAAATGTAGAGGTACAGAGTTTTTAAGCCCTAAACCCCATTCTTCATCCTGTTTGAACACACAAGTCTACTTTTCTTCTTTTTATGAACTGTCAACCCACAGGTCGGTTGTACAAGCGGTGGGTACAGAAGCAGAAAGCTTATTGTTAGAGCGTTATGTTCCCATGGGCGATAGCTAAACAGTAATTTTCCAGCCAGCACAATTATTGTAGCTTTGTAGTGTAGTTTGAAATCGGGGAGCATATATCCCACTTTGTTCTTTCTCAAGGTTTCTTTGGCTATTCAGGGTTTTTTGTGGTTCCATGTAAATTTTAAGATTAGTTGTTCTAGTTCTGAGAGGAATGCCATTGGCATTTGAATAGGGATTGCATTGAATCTGTATATTGCTTTAGGTTACTTGATATACTTCTAATTTCTTGAATTGCTTAGAGTTAAGGTAAAATAGAAAAAGATGGAGGAACAGGCAGGGAAGCAAGGAGAGTCTGGGCAACAGGAGCAACGTGGAGGTGCGAGTGTGGTTAGCTCTGCAGTTGGGTTCCCTGGTCACTTATTATCCTCTGTGCCCTAATTCTTTGGCTTTCAGATACTGTGAATTTGGCCACTTGTCTTTTTTACTGTTAAGTTCTGTCATTTTACTTCCGGGTTATCAAAAATTAGAATTTATAAATATCAGTAGTTTGTTTTCTAATTTATTGCTTATGTTTTCCTTTTTCTTCTGTCCATTTTCATTCTCTAAACAGTCTGGGAGAGGGACATATGTTCACAGTTTCATCCCTTTTTTTGCCCTTTCTTAACTTCCATGCTCCTATCTGAAAAGTGAATGAATGATTTGATGAGCAGATAAGGCAGGCCCACACAGCTTGCTGAGCAAGTTATTTTACATGAAATGAAACCGTGAACCAGTTTGTTCATCCACAGGATGAGTACTGGTTCTTTTGACAGCTGATCAGTAGGATTTCCATTAAGAGCTCAGTGGAAATTAGGGGCGAAGTGGCATAGATGATAGAAGCTTTGTTCATCCCCTCTTGCGACCACATCAAAGTTGTGATGGAAAGAAACATGGAGCAGTCAGCAAGCAGAGTCACCTGGGGTCTAGATGAACAGAAGCCCTACAACTAGGGAGAGAAATAAGAAATCACCCTGCAATGGTTGGAGGTGGGAGGGGGTAAAGATGTGAGACTGCCCGGTCCCCAGTGGCTAAGTGAGACAGAGGCTATGACAGCTGCAGCTAGCAGCTGCAGACCTTCCTTTTAAGGGGGCCATGTCTGCGACCAGACTTTGGTGAAGGACCTGCTTGCTCTGAGCACCAGCACTGGGTCGGCTGTTCGTGGGGGCACCAGGGACTCAGCGGGACACTGAGTTGTTGGAGAGAGAGCCAGAAGTGAGGCTTTCACCTAGACAGAAGTGCCGGCAGTATCCATTGTTCCTCTGTTGAGCCCTCCTCACTTCCAGTGTGCGGACTCAGCCCGCTGCCATAGCTGAGAGGTCATCAAACTGGATAACAGGACACTCCGCCCAGAGAATTCTTTGAAACTTCACCTCCCTCAACTCACGGCCCTACCCAAGCCATGTCTAGTGGTGTCACTGGGGAGTCCTGTGCCACTTGCTGAGCAGTGCCAAGACTCACACTGGTGGCAGCTGGCTTTGGTTTCTGGCGTGGCCTCTTGAGGCAACTATAAGCACAGCATCTGTGGATTGCTTGCTGAATCTTAAGAGGTGGTCCTGGAGGGGTGCAGCCTGGGGCTGAACTTGTCCTGCAGCTGTCCTCTCAGGACTGTGCTGCTGAACACCTACCATACAAAGTCATGCTAATAAGACCAAGAGACTTAGGAGCTTTGCTTAGTACTTAGAAACAGACACGGAAAGGCAGCCAAAATGGGAAGACAAAGAAGCAGAAACCATATGAAAGAACAGAACAGAGATCTAGGAATAGTGGAGTCAAGCAATCTAACAAATGCAGAATTCAAAACATTAGTTATAAAGATGCTCAATGAAATTAAGAGAAGTTGGATGAACTCAGTGAGAACTTTAACAAAGAGGTAAAAAAATGTAAAAATGGAAATGGAAACTATAAAAGGGAACCAGTCAGAAATGAAGAATACATTATCTGAGATGAAGGGTATATTAGAGGTAGTCAACACAATGGATGAAGAAGAGGGTCAAACCACCAATATAGAGGATGGGGAAGCCAAGGACACCCAATCAGAATGGCAAGAAAAATGTAACCAAGAGTATAATAATAATTTAAGGAGCCTATGGGACAAAATTGAGGGTAACAATATCCATGTCATAGGGATACCTGAAGAGGGAGAACAAGAAGTTGAATATATATTTGAAGAAATAATGATGGAAAACTTCCCTAACCTGGTTAAACAAATAGACATATAACCCCAGGAAGCTCAGAAAATCCAAAAAAAAAAAAACAAAAAAAAAACCAAAAAAACAAAAAACCAAAGAGGGTCACACCAAGACAAATGATAATTAAAATGCCAAATTTTAAAGACAAAGAGAGACTCTTAAAAGCAGCAAGAGAAAAGCAATTAGTTATTTATAAGGGAGCACTCATAAGATCACCCAAGTAGCTAATTTCTCAAAAGAAGGCCAGAAGGGCCTGGCACAAAATATTCAAAGTGATGAAAGCCCAGAATCTACAACCAAGAATACTTTACCCAGCAAAGCTATCATTTAGAGTCAAAGGACAGATAAAGACCTTCCCAGACAAAAATAATCTAAAGGAATTCATCAGCATCAAGGTAATGTTGGAAGGACTTCATTAAGAAGAAAAAACATGTATCCAAAACAGGAATAAAGAATGGTAATAACTACATTCCTATCAACAAATACCTCAAGTGGAAAAGAATTAAGTGCTTCAGCCAAAAGATAGGGTGGCTGAATGGATAAGAAAACAAGATCCCTACATACGCTGCCTACAAGAGACTCGCTTCAGATTAAAAGACACACACAGACTAAAAGGAAGGGGATAGAAAAAGATATTGCCTTGATGGACCTAGAGGTTATTGTGCTGAATGAAATAAGTCAAATAGAGGAAGACAGATATTGCATGATTTCACGTTCATGTGGAATAAAGAAAAAAATAACAACAACAAAAGTGGAAATAAACTCATAGATACAGAGAATATTTAGAGGGATACTAAATGGGAGAGGGTTTGGGGAGATAGTGAAAAGGGCAAAGGGATTAAGAAGTACAAATGGATAGATACAAAATAGTCATGAAGATATAAAGTGCAGCATAAGGAAAATAGTCAACGATGTTGTAAAAAAATATGTAAAGGGGAAGAAGGGTACTAGATTTCATGGGGTGACCACTTCATGAGTTATATAGATCTTGAATCACTATGCTGTACAACTGAAACTGGGTACTAGATTTAATGGAGTGACGACCACTTCATGAGTTATATAGATCTCGAATCACTATGCTGTACAACTGAACTACTTGAACTATACACTGTAAATATGAGCAACTAATTGTCTATTCTACTTCAATAAAGCTGGGGGGGAAAAAGCTCAGGGGAGCCATCTCACCTGAAATTGCAGTGAAACATCACTACGAAGATTCTACTCAGTGCCAGCTTTTTTATTTCATCAATTCTGTTGTTTCCCTGAGTGAGATGATGTGCATGCACATTTTCCACTTGGAGGTTGATATGAACAGGGCTTGATCCCTCATGCAGTTCTCATGCTGATAAGCCCCATCTCTGCCCCATGTGGGCTGTGGAGAGTGACCATCACTGACCATTTCAAAATTACAGCTTTATAATTACGGCATTCAAGGAATGCATGCTATACCTAATTAGTAAAAGTTGTTGCTTTATTGTTTCATGTTTGTGCATTGAATATTAATGAACTTGCTTGATTTTCCATGTTTGTTTACTTGTCATATTTCTTCTTTTTAGAATTGTCCCTTAGGTCCTGTGTCTATATAATAGGCTGAACCATAATGAAATTGCCATTTTTGTGTGTCAAAATGGTCAAATAATGGCAATTTATATGGTTCATCCTAATATCTTTAGGATCTTAATGTTTTTGTGTTTTAATACCATTTTTCTGGTTATAAAGTGTTCTGCTTGTTATAAAATTTTAAGAAATATAAAAATATGTAAAATAGAAAATATAAATATATAGCACCACAAAATCATCCCACACTATTTTGATGTATTTTTCTTTTTTTCTTTGCTCTTTTTTGAATATATTTTCTCATAGAAAGTTACAGAATTTTCTTGATAGAAATGTTATGAGCCATAAATGAATTATTATATGTATATTGACCAGTAAGAATATTAGCTCTATTATTATAAACAGTTTCTATCCTGCCTTGATATTTTATCAATATACTTCTTATGCTATTATTCTTAAGAAATGTAATTTTCAAGACTTTCATAGTCTACTATATAAATGCACTATAATTTAGCAAACTCTTCTTTTGTTGGATATTTTAGGTTATTTTCTTTTTGTTTCCTTATATAAATAATACTCCAATGAACTCTTTGTCTATAGTACTGTTTCCTTTAGTACAAGGAGCTTCTGTAAGGAATTTCATGTATGTGAAATAACAAGGTCAGGTAATTAAAATATTGAAAAAAATTTTGACATATAGACAAAATGCCCTCTTGAAACATTTTTTAATTGTCACTTCCTTCAGGAATTGTGAGATTCCCCTTCTCTGGGAGCCTCGGTTAGTAGTGAAAGTTTTTATTCTTGATAATATGACAGTCACAAATAGTATCTCTTTGTTTTAATTTGAACAGTTTTAGATGGTTATTAACAATATATTTTTCTTTTGTGATTTGTTTATTGATGTCCTCTATTTTTATTGGAGTTTTTATTTTTTCTTATATGTGTAAGGAAAAAAACCATACTTGTATATGTATAGAGAAAAATTAGAATGTATATTTGCCACAGTATTACTAATGAGTTTTTAGGTGGTGAAATTTTAGATGATTTTATTTCTTTTTATGCTTACCTCTTTTTCCTGATTATTCTGTAATAGATTTTTTTTTTTTTTTAGTGAACAAAGAAATCTGGTTCTTGCGAAGGAGGACCAGCTCTCTAGCAGCATGTTTCTGGCCTCTCCTGCAAAGGTGGAGCTGATTCTTCCCAGTCCCACTTAAACTTAAGAGAGTCATGGATGCCCTTTGCCCACACACACATCTCCTACCCTGCACCTGTACTATATCACCTGAGATCATAACAGTGGAAGAATGCATGAGGTATGACAGTAATTGTGTACCACTGTTGTTGTTTTTCCCCTGGCATTTTCAGCCTGCTATGGGATGGATGAAGAAGAAGAGAACCACTATGTTTCACAGCTCAAGGAAGTCTACAGCAGCTGTGATACCACAGGGACAGGCTTTCTGGACCGGGAGGAGCTGACGCAACTCTGCCTCAAGCTTCATCTAGAAAAGCAGCTGCCCATTATTTTGCAAACACTTCTTGGAAATGACCACTTTGCCAGGGTGGGTATTTAACTTCATTCTCATAATGAAAAGCTCAGAGTACTACAGTTGGCTGTTACAGGCATTTGATAAATATTAGTTGAATAAAGGTAATTTGTCAAAGGAAAGTTATTAGGAAATGGAATGGTGTTTTTCCTATAGAACCCCTACATTATAGAAAGTGTTTCCTTAAGATGATGTGTAGTTACTTCCAGAGATTTTGTTTTGTTTTTTTTCCAGGAAGATGTTTGAGTGATTTTTTTGGCAGGGGTCAGGGGCTTATGGTCTGAGTAGGTGGCATGTAGTTCACAAAAATACAAGGCTGGATCCCTGGGCAACTCATACACGAGTACCTCGAGGGTAAATTGTCTCATAAAGGTATACAGATTGAAATTCATCTAGTAGCTGGACAAAATTGCAAACTACTATTAAGGAACAAAAGTATACCTATATTTAGAGGTATCCTGTGATTTTATCTAGGCTGGATAGAAAATATGAACTTGGAGAGTTATTTTCTCTGGGAAATTCAAGGTCATCTGAATGGTGATCTAGAACGAAAATCGAAACTTTCCTGATAGAAACAGCAAAAAGTACCTCCTGCCTTCTTCCTACTTCCTGTTAGCATGTTAGTGCTAAAAACAGTGCCTGTTATCTTGTTTGTCATCATAACTTTTAGGAAGAGTGCTTTTTTCCCCCCCACAGAATGCAATAAAACTATTTTCATTTTGAATGAGAAAAAAAGTCCAGCCTGCAAATTTTCCTGAATTGGCCTTTGGACAAAAACAAAGAAAAACAACAGCAAAAAGAAATCCTCATTGCTGGCATAGGGAGAGAATCCTGGCCTTTTTTTTAACATCCCCAAAGCACCCACTGTCCTGTGTAGCTAATGCTTGTCAGTAGGGTACTTTTATTCCTTTGTAGAGAACCGTCTCTTTATTCTATTGCTGCTTTTTTTTTTTTTTTTTTCTTTTTTTTTTTTTTTTTTTTTTTTTGTACTTAAGCAGCTGTGTTTTTGATACATAATGTTCTAGTCCCTCTTGATACCACTTGAAATTATATTTGGGACCTAGATGAGCAAAAGGCACATTTGTGAAAATCAATACTCTGGTGATTTAAAAAATATAAACAGATGATCTGGTTTCCTTGATTATTTTTGACAGTTTAGAAAATTTGAAGTCAAAAGAATAACTTTTGGGCCCAGATTCCGATTACAGGCTCTGTTTATAAAACAAACTATGTAATTCCCAAGCCTTTCTCCACTTTATGCTTTGTATGTGCAGAAATGGTATAATATTTAGAAATATAAAATGTGACAGGAAATAAAAAAAGATCAGTATTGGAAAATCAAAGAGAAAATCAACTTGGATTGTTTGATATTTTTGACTTTTCCCATGTCACATGCATTCTGAAAAGCAATTGTTCTAAGTTGTAATTCTTTCTAGGAGGCTGGAAATTTCTTCTAACACACTAGTGGGAGATATGTTAGAAGGAGAGACAGATAACAAGCAGTGACAGGAGCCTGACCTTTTCTGATTAATTCAGTTTGCAAAGCTCTGTGCGTGTTCATCCATCTGTCTTTCAATCTGTCCCAACTCCATTCTTTCTTACACCCATGATTTTCTGTTTCCAAAATGCAAGTCCGGTGTTGGATAAATTTAAGAGTCACTCTGCTTCTCTTAGTGGTCTGAATGAAGTCTGACCTGAAGTTATCCACGGGGTGTCTCTTCTTCTTTTGTGACCTATGAAGGAAAAGGACACGAAAACATAGAAACAGAGCCAAAATGGTATCAGATAAAATGGCATCTCTTTTGGCTATCAGATCCCACTAATGGATAGGATAAAGGCAGCTGATAAGTATTATCAAAGACAAAAAATATATATGAGATTAGATCAGCAAAACTGCCATTTCATTCTGCTTGCATATATTCAACAAGTGTTTCTGAGCACTTATGTGCTAGGCAACATTCAGAGGCTAGGGATATAAAAATGAAAGAAATACAATGTCTTCATGTGAAATGAAATATATGTAAGGTTATTCATTCTAGCATTGATTCAAACAGCAAAAGATTGGAAACAGCTTTTTCAGTATGAGATTGATTAAATAAATTCTGGTAGATATATATAATGAAAGTTTATGCAGTTCTATAAAAGAATGAAGAGGCTTCAGATATTCTAGTAGTAGCAAGTTAGCAAACTAAAGCCAACATTCCAGTGAGAGCTACTAAAAAAGCTGAACAACATAGTAAAAACAGAGATCTTGCTTGAAAACAGTAAAGAGCAAACAAGAAATTATCAGTCTAAAAATCTTTGATAAGTCCTGTACCAAAAAAGGTTAAGCTAAGCACATAAAACCCCATTTACCTGGAAAATATTTTCTGGTATTAAGTAAGCTGCTGTGAAATTGCTATGTGTCTTGGGGACCTTCACAGGGTCAGGGAATTATATGTCAAAACCCAGGCTCAACCAAGGCAGAGAATCTGAGAAACGAGTCCTAAATTTAAGGGAGGATCCTAAAGCATAACCCCTATAGGGTAAAGATGAACTGTAAGTAAATTAGCCATTGTGCTTTTGCTATTTGGGCTTGCATCCCTTCAGTTGTAAAAAGCAGCCAGAAAAAATAAACATATCCTGAAAATAGTTAGATTGACAGCTCCCTTCTAAAATGTGACAGTAGAAGCCAAAAGCTAGTGGAAAGGTATCTCCAATGTACTGGAAGAAATCAACTGTCAATCTAAGTTCCATACTCAGCAAAAATATCTTTAAAGAATAACGGTGAAGAATGTATCTGCAAGAATGCGAATTTTGCTCAATTTTGAAAGGATATAAAGGTAAACACATCTAATAAGTATTCGTTGAGCGTTTACTGTATGCCTGCAGTGGGATCACGTGCTAGTTGGGGAAGACAAGAAATAAACAAGTACGTAAATAATCCAGTGTCAGATTGTGCTACCTGCGTATCCCACGCAGAGGCTTTCACAAGCCAACAGCTGCATTTAGTGCTCAATGTCAACAATAGAGGTGTTTATTCAAATTCTGTGCCAGATTTGGGAAGCATGCTGGGATCTACAGTGTCAAACCTGCTTTTCTGACACTTAACTGGTAACATTTTGACCTACCTAGTTAACTTCTTCTGTTGATTTCTCTGTGTTACTCTCATTGAAGCATTCAGAGAGAAAAGAGCACAAATAAATGTGTGCAGCTCAGTGAATATACCACACTGAGCACACCTGGTAAATAGTATCCTGCATCCTTCCTCATGTTCTCTTGCAGTCCATCTGCCACCAAAGGTTACCACTGTCCTTATGCTAATATTACATATTCATTTTGCCTGTTTCTGAACTTTATATAAATGGAATATGCAATACATGCTCAGTACATATTTTCTGGCTTCTTTTATTTGATATTATATCTGTGAGATATATTCATGTTGTCTCTTATCAGTGGCTTGTTTTTTTACATTGTCTTATTTTATTTTCTGGTTCTATCACAATTTATTTAACCTATTCTATTCATGGACATCTGGGTCATTTCCACTTTCTTTTAATAATTTTTCTACTGAAAAAAGAATAAAATTAAAAAATCTCAGACAACCATACTAAAAGACTTTTGCATTAGCATACTTAAGCAAAATGAAATTCCAAAGGATGTACTTCAAGTAGATGGAAAATTATTCCAGACAGAAGGTCAGAAATGCAAGTGAAAAACAAAAGGGTAAATATTTGGATAATTGTAAATGTACATTTACTATGTAAAACTATTTTGTTGAGATTTAAAATATAGTTAAAATACATGATGACAAATGAATAAAAGTCAGGAGTTAGGTAAATGTCATGGAAGAAGTTAAAAGTATTGATTAATAGTAAGCTTTGGTAAGCTAAAAGTCATGGTGAAAATTTTAGGATAAACAATAAGAGAATGGAAATAGGCTGTATAACTTCTAAATTAATAAAGGAAAAATGAAGTCTTAAAAAATCAACAAATCCAAAGAGAGGAAAGAAAGAAGAAAAAAACAAGTAAAATTGAAAGCAAAAAATAGATTTAAATCCAAATATATCAGTAAATACATGAAATGTAAGTAGATTAAATGTTTAAGTTAAAAGATGAAGATTTTGAGATTGGGGGGGAAAATCCAACTGTAAACTGTTCACAAGAGACACTTTAAAACATAAGGATATAGAACTTTTGCAGAAACATGGTGGAGTAAGAGACATCCCCAGTTCTCTTCCTTTGAAACAACAACAAACCGAACATCTAAAATTTAACAAAAAACACCTGAACTACACACCAGCATGTCTGAGCGTGGAATCTGCGCATAAGAGCTACCACAGGTCAGACCCCCGGGTATCTGGAGGTGGTCTGGGAGAAATAAAGAAGCTGCCCCTCACAGCCACCGGAGCTACCTGCAGGAGGAGTGGGAAGGATGAAGGTGTGACGACTTCCCTGATCAGCCTGCTTGGGACTGCTGTGAGCTCCCCGCGCTGAATGGAAGGGCCCAGTCATCAGGGCAGAAGAAAGAAAAGCAGGACTGGACCGCAGAGAAACAACGGTTGATTTTTACTGGCCCCAGTTGCAAAACCAAAGATGAGCCGCAGCCCCCAACTTTCAACCCAGAGGATCCTTCCCCCATAACCTCCAAGACCAATCACTGTGGAGCCCCAGGGAAATCTGAGCAAACACTGCTGAGACTGTCGCCGACACTGACAGGAACTGAAACTGAGAGTAGCAAGCGCGATTAAATATCTACAAGAAAAATTTTTAAAAAGGCATTATTTAAACTTTATATAAAGCAGAGATCCAAGAGGCTTAGATGCCACCTACTGGAAACCAAATGAAAAAAGCGCCTTCTTTGCAACAGCCTAAAGAGAGACCTTTATATGATAAAACTTCTTTCTGGAAAAATAGCAGAATATACTTCCATTAATGCCTAGGTGGAGATATAATCCATTAAACATTAAGAGCAACCAAGGTGACAAGGCATCTCAGAAAGGATGAGAAAAATCTCCAGAAAATAAACTTAAAGACATAGAAATATGTGACTTAAATGACAGAGACTTGAGGATGGTACTTCTGAAAAAACTCAGTGACTTCCGAAACAAGTCATATCAACAATTTCAGGAATTGAAAAAACAACTAGATGAGCAGAGCAAGGAGATTGAAACCCTCAAAAAGAAGAGAATGGATCTTCTGGAGATAAAAAACACACTGCAAGAGTGGAAAAATGAAATAGCAAGCTTGGGAAACAGAGTTGACCAAATGGAGGAAAGGAACAGTGATATCGAAGACAGAAATCTAGAAGTAAATCAGAAAGAAGAAGAGAGATATTAAACAATGAAAAATAACAAAAGAGAAATTCAAGAACTAGCTGATACCATCAAGAGAGGAAACATAAGAATAATGGGCATTATCGAAGGCGAGGATAGAAACAGGTACTAGAAAGCATTTTCAGACAAATAGTGGACGAGAGTTACCTAAATCTAAGGAATGAGCTGAAGCTTGGAATTCAAGAAGTCAACAGAACACCCAATTATCTCAACCCCAAAAGGCCTCAACCAAAACACATCGTATTAAAGTTATTAAAAATCAACGACAAAGAATTCTCAAGGCAACCAGGGAGAAGAAAATGTTAACTTGTAAAGGAAAAACCCATTAGATTATCATGGGACTTCTCAGCACAGACCTTACAAGCCACAAAGGAATGGAATCAAATATTTAAACTACTAAGTGAAAGGAACTACCAGCCTAGAATAAGATATCCAGCTAAGCTCTCCTTTAAATATAAAGGAGAAATTAAGACTTTTCCAGACATAAAAAACTGAGGGAATTCACCACTACAAGGCCTGCACTACAGGAAATACTGAAAGGGGTCAGTTCACCTAAAACAAGATGACAAAAGAAAATACATAATTAGGAGTAAAGTGACTATCAGGCAAATAGAAGCAGAGAAGTGCAACCCTTACTAAGAACAGGGCATTATAAGTGTAAAAATAAAAAGAGAATTGTTAAAACAAGATAGTAATGAACATTCAGCATACATAGGGACAAATTGAGATAACAATGACTGAAAAGGGGGGATATTCAAAGATCTAAATTCATAAAGGGGAATGGAGATAAAGCATGCGTGGAAGAAAATGGACAACTATATATATATATATATATTACATATTCGTAATGGTAATCACACACCAAAGATTCACCAATGAAGTATATAACATAAAACAAGAAGAACCAGAAGGAAAACCCACAAAAGCCAACCGAAATAAAGAAAATAAACACAAAGACGAGGAAGCAATGGAAACACCAAGCCACCAGAAAGCGAAGCAATGGAAACACTGAGCTACCAGAAAGCAAAAGATAAAATGGCTATAAGAAGACCTCATATTTCAATGATCACCCTAAATGTAAATGCACTGAACTCACCAATAAAAAGGCACAGAGTTGCAGAATGGATCAAAAAACAAAACCCAACCATATGCTACCTCCAGAAGATACATCTCAGCTCCAAATACATAGACTAAAAGTGAAAGGGTAGAAAATGATTATTTCAAGCAAACAGCATTTAGAGAAAAGCGGGAGTAGCAGTACTAATATCAGACTAAATGGACTTGAAAATAAAAAAGGTAAAGGAAGATACTGAGGGACACTTCATAATGATAAAAGGAATCATGCACCAAGAAGACATAACACTTATTAATACCTATGCTCCCAGTCAAGGAGCCCCCAAATATGTAAAGCAATAACAGAACTAAAGGGAGAAACAGACCAAAAAAACACTATCGTAGTAGGGGACCTAAATACTCACTGTCAGATATGCAGAGATCATCCAAACAGAAAATCAGTAAGAAAATCACATCCTTAAATGACACATTAGTCCAACTGGACATAATTGACATTTACAAAGCTTTCCATCCCAAAACAGCTGCTTATGCATTCTTCTCTAGTGCACGTGGAACATTCTCAAGAATTGACCACATACTGGGACACAGAGATAGCCTCAAGAAAAATAAGAGGCTTGAAATCATACCAATCATATTCTCTGATCATAATGCTTTGAAACTAGAGATCAACTGTAAAAAGAAAGTAGAACCACAAATACATGGAAATTAAACAACATGCTACTGAAGAATAACTGGGTCAGAGATGAAGTAAGAAAAGATCAAGAGATACATAGAAACGAATGATAATGATAGTACATCATATCACAACTTTTGGGACATGGCAAAAGCGATCATAAGAGGAAAGTTCATGTCATTACAGGCCTATCTCCAAAAACAAGAATGAGCCCAAATAAACAGCATAATGCTTCATCTTATAAAATTAAAAAAGGAAGAACAAATGAAACCTAAACTTAGCAGATGGAAAGAAATAATCAAAATTAGAGCAGAAATAAATGAAATTGAAAACAAAACAAACAGAAAAAAAAACAATAGAAAAAAATAAATACAACAAAGAGCTGATTCTTTGAGAAGGTTAAGAAAATTGACAACCCCCTGGCTAGACTTACTAAAGAAAAAAGAGTAAAGAATCAAATAAAATCAGGGATGAAAGGGGAAATTACGACTGACATCGCAGAAATACAAAGGATCGTGCAAAAATACTAGGAAAAATATATAATGCCGAATTTAATAACTTAGAAAAAATGGACCAGTTCTTAGAAAAATACAATCTTTCTAGACTGAATCAAGAACATCTGGAAAATCTAAATAGACTGATCAGCAGTATGGAAATTGAAACAATCATCAAAAACCTACCAAAAAGTAAAAGTCCGGGACCAGATGGCTTCACCAGTGAATTCTGCCAAACGTTCAAGGAAGATTTAATACCTATTCTCCTCAAACTCTTCCAAAAAATCCAGAGAAGGCAATATTTCCCAACTCATTTTATGAGGCCAATATTACCTTGATAGCAAAACCTGGTAAGGATAACACACAAAAAAAGAAAACTCCAAACCAATATAGCTCAGGAACAGAGATGCAAAAATCTTAAATAAGATGCTAGCGAACCGAATACAGCAACATAGTAAAAAGATTATACTCCACCATCAAGTGAGTTTCATTCCAGAGGCACAGGGATGGTTCAACATATGCAAAGCGATTAATGTGATACACCACATAAACAAATTAAAAAACAAGAATCATGTGATAAGATCAATAGATGCAGAAAAAACCCTCACAAGGTAAAGCATCCATTTTTGAATAAAACACTTAACTAAATCAGTATAGAAGGAAAATTCTTTAACATAATAAAGGCCATATATGACAAATCCTCAGCCAACATTATACTTAATGGTGAAAAACTAACAACCTTTTCTCTAAGATCAGGAACAAGGCAAGGCTGTCCAATATCACCACTGTTATTCAACATAACATTGGAGGTCCTAGCGAGTGCAATCAGACAAGAGAAAGATATAAAAGACATCTAAATAGGAAACAAGTCAAACTGTCACTATTAGGAAATGACATGATTCTCTATATAGAAAACCCTAAAGATTCCACAAGAACACTACTAGAAACAATAAGCAAATACAGTAAAGTTTCTAGATGTGAAATCAACGTTCAAAATTCCATAGCGTTCCTATACTCTAATAATGAAGTGTCAGAAAAAGAAGTGGAAAAAATAATTCCTTTTGCAACTGCAACAAAAAGAATAAAATGCCTAGGAATAAATTTAATGAAACATGTGAAGACCTATATAATGAAAACTATAAGACCCTATTAAAAGAAGTCGAAGATACAAAGAAATGGAAAGGTATTCCATGTTCTTGGATTGGAAGAATCAACATAGTTAAAATGACCATGTTACTTAAGGCATTATACAGATTTTATGCAATCCCCATCGAAATCTCATCGGCATTTTTTAAAGCAATAGAACAAAAAACTCATCAGATTTGTATGTAGTCACACAAGAGCCCGAATTGCTAAAGCCATCCTAAGGAAAAAAAAAACAAACAAGGCTGGAGGCATCATTCTGCCCAACTTCAAGTTATACTATAAAGCAACAGTAATCAAAATGGCATGGTATTGGCAGCAAAACACACGGACCAGTGGAACAGAATCGAGAGTCCAGAAGTAAACTTACATTTGTATGGGCAAATAATTTTTGACAAAAATGACAAAAAGATAGAATGGAGGAAGGAAAGCCTCTTCAATAAATGGTGCTGGGAAAACTGGAAAGCCACCTGCAGAAGAATGAAGCTAGACCATTGTCTATCAGCACACATCAAAATTAACTCCAAATGGATTAAGGACCTGAATATAAGACCTGAAACAACAAAATGCATAGAAGAAAACATAGAACTCAACTCAAGGACCTTGGAATTAAAGAGGTTTCTATGAATTTGACCTCAAAGGCAAGGGAAGTAAAAGCTAAAATAAATGAATGGAACTACATCAAACTAAAAAGCTTCTTCTCAGCAAAAGAAATAGCAAAGTAAAGAGACAACCATCTGAGTGAAAAGATATATTTGCAAGCAATGCCTCTGATAAGGGACTAATATTCAGAATATACAAAGAACTCATACGACTCAGTAACAACAAAAAAAACCACAAATGATCCAATCAAAAAATGGGCAGAGGACTGAACAGACACTTCTCCTTAGAAGACATACAAATGGCCAATAAATATATGAAAAGATGCTCAACATCGCTAGCTATTAGAAAAATGCAAATCAAAACCATACTGAGATACCATTTCACACCTGTTAGAATAGCTATAATCAACAGGACAAGTAAGAACAAATGTTGGAGAGGATGCAGAGTCTCACTGCTGGAGGGACTGCAAGTTGGTACAGCCACTACGGAAAACACTATGGAGGTTCTTCAAAATACTAAGAAATGATCTACCATATGATCCAGCAATCCCTCTACTGGGTATTTACTCCAAAGACTTGAAAACCCATATCAGAAAAGATATATTTCACACCATTGTTCATAGCAGCATTTTTCATAGTGGGCAGAACATGGAAGCAACCAAAGTGTCCTATGATAGATGATGGTCTAAAGAAGCTGTGGTATATATATATATATATATATACAATGGAATATTAACTCAGCCATAAGAAGAGATGAAATACTGCCATTTGTGACAACATGGATGGACCTCGAGATAATCATGCTAAGTGAAATAAGCCAGACTGAAAAAGCTAAAAATCAAATGATATCACTTATAAGTGGGATATAAACCTTAAAGCAACAAACGAGTAGGATAAACGAAAAGAGACTCATGGACATGGACTATAGACTAGTGGTTACCAGAGGACTAGACAGTAGTGGTTAGTAGGGGTTGGGGAGGAGGGCAGGGTAGATAGGATAAAGGGGTCAAATATAGGGGGATAGGTGAATGGTGCAGTGGGTAAGGGGGATCAAAATTATGGCAGCTGAAGAAAACTGGACTTCGGTGGTAAACACAGAATAAAATATACAGATGTGAAATGATAATGTACATCTAAAAATTATATAATTGTATTAACTGATGTTATCCCAATAAACTTAATAGAAAAATATTAAAAAACATAAACACACTTCTTAAAATAAATAAAACAAGGATATATCAAAGTGACTATTAAAATGTTTAGTAAAAACACATATAATGTAAATAGTAACGAAAAGAAAACAGATTTTTTTAATGTGAGCATAAATAGTCTTTGTAGTAAAAGTATTACTGAAGTAGAGAGGGTTAGCATTTTTAAAGAGTTTTATTAAAATATAGCTAACATACAATATTATATTAGTTTCACGTGTATACTGTAGTTACTTGACATTTACATACCTAAAGAAGTGATCACCGTAATACCGGCAACCATCTGACACCCTACAACACTATCACAATATTATTGACTATATTCGCTCTACTGTATATTACATCCCTGTGACTTGATTTATAACTGGAAAATTGTACATCTTATTCCCCTTCACCTTTTTTTCTTTTAATTTTTCAATTACAGTTGACATTTAGTATTATTTTATATTAGTTTCAGGTGTACCGCATAGTGGTTAGACATTTATATAATTTACGAATTGATCCCCCTGACTAGTCTAGTACCCACCTGGCACTATACAGTTATTACAATATTATTGACTGTGTTCCCCATGCTTCACTTTACATCCCCTGTCTATTTTGTAAAGTGGCTTAGCATTTTATAGTGATAAAAGATTGGATTCACCAAGAGAATTTAAATACTTATTCTATGACCCAGCAATCCCATTTTTAGGTATATACTCTAGAGCAACTCCTAAGGACACATGTATAACAATGTTCAAAGCTGTTTTTTAAAATAAACACTTAAAACAATGGAAATATCCATCTGCAGAATAGATTAATAAATTGTACAATTATACAATATAATAATGTACATCAGAGAAAAGGAATGACATGCATAGTAACTTGAATATTACAGAAGTAATATTGAGTCTATGAAGCAAGACAAAAGAGTGTATATACATATGATTCCACTTAGGTCAAATTCAGTAAGAGGCAAAACTAAACCATATTGTTTAGGGATGCATAGAATCGAGGTATAAAAGCAAGGAAATTATTACCATAAATGCCAGTGTGTGTGTGTAGGGGGCAGGGATTTAATTGGAAGGGAACCATTGTGGGGCCTCTGAGGACCTGGCAGTATTATTTCTAGATGGGGTAGTGATAGCATGGATATTTTCTTTATGTGTTTCTTCATATTAATGTTTTATGGTCATCAGATCCTTCTTTTCTACACTATTTTCTAATTATGTTGCCTTTCTTTTATAAAATTGTTAATAGTGTTTTCTTCGATATATGTTTATGGTTAACTTTTACTTATTATACTCTTCTATTTAAAAAATTTGATGGGTGGTTAGGTTAGACATAGAATTTAAACCTGAGAATTAAATACTGTGTGTATTTAGCAACCTAGCAATTTGATCTAAAATGATCAAAAATATTTTTTGGAGTTTGTGTGATTTTTTTTTGGAGTTTGTGTGATTATAAAACCATACATATGTCCTTGGTTCAACACCTAATTCAAGTTGTTTATGTTAAGGGTTGAAACACCCCAATCACCAGCATTTAATAGTCTTTTTTTGTGGGTATATGTACTGAATTAGAACTATAATTTCAGCCCTTAAAGGAACCTAAGCAATCCTGCATTTCTAGGCACCTTTGAGCAGATATATAGATGTATAAATGTAGCTTTGCAGTGTGGTGGTAGAGCTGGCTCCCACTAGCTCACAAAGAACTAATCGTCTCTATCTAACTTTTTTCCCCACCCATCCCCCACTCCCCACTCCTCTCCACTTTGGTATAAACAGCTTGTTCTCTATATCTATATGTCTGTTTCTGTTTTGACTTGTTTATTCTATTTTTTTGTAGTTTTAGATTCCACATATAAGTGAAATGATATGATTATTTGTCTTTCTCTGTCTGACTTACTGCCCTTTTTGATCCATCCATGTTGTTGTAAATGGCAAAATCTTTTATTGCTGAATAATATTCCATTGTGTGTGATGTTTATGTATATAACTGCTTCTTCTTTATCCATTCATCTGTTGATGGATATAGGTTGTCTCCATATCTTGGCTATTGTTAAGTAATGAACATAGAGTTGTATATATCTTTTCAAATTAATGTTTTCATTTTCTTTGGATAAATACTTGGAAGTGGAATTGTTGGGTCATATGTTAAATTTTTGAGGAAACTCCATATTGTTTTATATAATAGCTACACCGTTTACACTCCCACCAACAGTGCAGAAAGACCTCCCTTTTCTCCACATCCTTGCCAACACTTGCTATTTGTTGATTTATTGATAATAGCCATTCTGACTGCTGAGGTGATATCTCATTGTGGTTTTGATTTGCACTTACCTAATGATTACTGACTTTGAAAATATTTTTATGTGTCTATCGTCCTCTTTGGAGAAATGTTTATTCAGGTCCTCAGCCCATATTTTAATCAGATGGTGCGCTTTTTTGATGTGTGAATTATATATTTTAGATCATTTTCAAATATCTTTCCAATCAGTAGGTTCCTTTTTGTTTTGTTGATGGTTTTTTTTTTTTGCTGTGCAAAAACTTCTTAGTTTGTTGTAGTCCCATTTGTTTATTTTCTCTTTTGTTGCCCTTGCCCAAAGAGACATATCCAAAAATAGTACTAAGAGCAGTGTCAGAGTTTACTGTTTTATTTTTTAAGTTTTATGGTTTTACGTTTTACATTTAAATCTTTAGTCTGTTTTGAGGGTTTTTGTTTGTTTTTTGTTTTGTTTTTTTTGTATATGGTGTAAGAAAGTGGTCTGGTTTCATTTTTTGTATGTATCTGTTTACTTTTTCTAGCACCACTTATTGAAGAGACTATCTTTACCCCATTGTGTATTCCTGCCTCCTTCGTTGTAAATTACTGACCGTATAAACAAGGGTTTATTTCTGGCCTATATATGTTTTTATGCCGGTATCATACCATTTTTTTATTATTGTACCTTTGTAGTGTGGTTTGAAATTGGGGAGCATATATCCTATTTTGTTCTTTCTCAAGGTTTCTTTGGCTATTCAGGGTCTTTTGTGATTCCATGTAAATTTTAAGATTAATTCTAATTCCGAGAAGAATTCCATGGATATTTTAATAGGAATCGCATTGAATCTGTATATTGTTTTAGGTCATATTAACAATATTAATCCTTCAAATCCATGGTATATCCTTCCATTTATTTGGATCCTCTTCAGTTTTTTCTTCAGTGCCCTAAAGTTTTCAGAGTTCAGGTCTTTCACCTCTTTGATCAAATTTATTCCTAGGTATTTTATGCTTTTTGATGCAATTGTAAATGGGTTTGTTTTCTTAATTTCTCCTTTTATTCATTCATTATTGGAGCATAGAAATTCCTCAGATTTCTGTATATTAATTTTGTATCCTGGAACTTTACCGAATTCATTTATTAGTTTTAATATTTTTTTGGGTGGAGTCTTTAGGGTTTTCTATGTATAGTATGTCGTCTGCAAATAATGCGAGTTTCTTTCTTCCTTTCTATTTTGAATGCCTTTATATCTTTTTCTTGTCTGATTGTTGTGGCTGGGGCTTCCAGTACTATTTTGAATAGAAGTGGCAAGAGTGGACATCCTCGTCTTGTTCTTGGTCTAGAGGAAAAGCTTTCAACTTTTTACCATTGAGTACGATATTTGGGTTTGTTATATATGGCTTTTATTATGTTGAAGTATGTTCTTTTTAACTACTTTGTTGAGAGTTTTTATCATAAAATGATGTTGAATTTTGGCAAATACTTTTTCTATATCTATTGAAATGATCATATGATTTTTATCTTTCATTTTGTTAATATGATGTATCATGTTGATTGATTTACAGGTGTTGAACTATCCTTGCATCCCTGGGATAAATTCTCCTTGGTTATGATTTATAATCCTTTCAATGTGTTGTTGAATTTAGTTTGTTAATATGTTGTTGAGAATTTTTGCATCCATATTCATCAAAAATATTGGCCTGTAATTATTATTATTTTTTTGTAATGTCATCTGGTTTTGGAATCAGGGTAATGCTGGCTTCGTATTCTGAGTTTAGAAGTGGTTTTGATTTGCAATTTTTTTCAAATTTTTTGAAAAAAAATTTTCAAATAGTTTAAGAAGGATAGGTATTAATTCTTTAAATGTTTGATAGAATTCACCTGTGAAGCCTTCTGGTCCTGGACTTGTATTTTTCGGGAGGTTTTTTATTTTTAGTGCTGCTTCAGTTTCATTGCTAGTAATCAATCTTTAGATTTCTGTTTCTTCCTGTCAATATTGGAAGGTTATATGCTTCTAGAAATTTATCTATATTTTTTAGATTGTCAAATTTGTTGGAATATAATTATTTGTAGTAGTCTTTAATGATTCTTTATATTTTTATGGTATTGGTTGTAACTTCTGTTTCATTTATGATTTCATTTATTTGGGCTTTCTTTTCATCTTGGTAAGTTTTGCATCTTGTCAGAGAACCGGCTCTTTTATTGATCTTTTCTGTTGTTTTTCTTAAATTTCTATTTCATTTATTTCACTCTGATCTTTATTATTTCTTCTCTTCTGTTTACTTTGGATTTTGTTTGTTCTTCTTCTTCTAGTTCCTTTAGGTGTAAAGTTAGATTGTTTATTTGAGATTTTCTTGTTTCTTGAGGTAGACATATATATATATATATAGCTATGAACATCCCTCTTAGAACTGCTTTTGCTGTATCTCATAAATTTTGAAAAGTTGTGTTTTTACTTTCATTTGTCTCAAGGTAGTTTTTGATTTCCTGTTTGATTTCCTTCATGATCCATTGGTTGTTTAGTAGCATGTTGTTTAGTCTCTATGTATTTGTATTTTTTCCAGTTTTCTTTTTGTAGTCGATTTCTAGTTTCATGCCATTGTGGCCAGAAAAGATATTTGATATGATTTACATCTTATTAAACTTACTGAGGATTGTTTTGTGGCCTATTATGTGCTGTATCCTGGATAATGTTCCATGTGCACATGAAAAAAAAAATGTGTTTTGCAGGTTTTGGATGAAATGTTCTGTAAATGTCTAAGTCAATCTGGCATAATGTGACATTTAAGGCCACTTATTTCCTTATTAATTTCAGTCTGGATGATCTATCTATTGATATGAATAGGTTATTAAAATTCCGTACTATTATTGAATTATCGTGAATTTCTCCCTTTATGTCCATTATTACTTGCTTTATATATTTAGGTGATCCTATGTTGAATGTGTAGATATTTATGATTGTCCTATCCTTTTCTTGTATCAATCCCTTTCTCGTTATCTAATGTCCTTCTTTGTCTTTTTTTACATTTTTTTTCCAAGTCCATTTTGTCTGATATGAGTATCACTAATGGAATATCTTTTTCCATCCGTGCACTTTCAGTCTGTATGTGTCTTTCAATTTGAAGTGAGTCTCTTGAGAAACATATCAACAGACCATTTTTTTAAAATCTTTTCAGCCACCCTATGTCTTTTCATTGGTGCATTTAATCCATTTACAATAAAATAATTAAGTTTATTCTTATTGTCATTTTATTATTTTTTTGTTTGCTTTTTGTTTTTTGGTTGCTTTTGTAGTTCTCCTCTGTTCTTTTCTTCTTGTCTTGATCTCTTCCCTTGTGGTTTGCTGGTTTTCTTTAGTGTTTTGTTTGGGTTCCTTTCTTTTTATTCTTTGTGTTTATCCTTTGTAGTTTTCTGGGTTTTGGTTACCATAGCTTTATGTATATCATTCTATATCTGTACCAGTCTATTTTAAGGTGATAGGCATTTAAGTTTGACTATATTCTGAAAGGACTACATTTTTACCCACCTCCACACTTTCTGGTTTTGAATGTCTGATTTGCTCTGTTTATTAAATATTTGACTTTATCTGTGAGATATTTTCCTCTCTCCTGTTTTTTTATTTGTACTTATGGTCTTACTTTTTCTGTTTAAAGAAGATCTTTTAACATTTCTTCTAAAGCTGATTTAATGGTGATGGACTTCTTTAGTTTTGGCTTGTCCGGTAAACTCTTTATCTTTCCTTCAATTCTGAATGATAACCTTTCTGGTTAAATTATTCTAAGTTGTAGGTTTTATTTCTTTCAGCACTTTAAAGATGTTCTGCCACTGCCTTCTGGCCTGTAAAGTTGCTGCTGCAAAATCAGCTGATATCCTAATGAGGGGGAAGGTTTCTTCTTATGTCACTAGTTGTTTTCCTCTTGCTGCCTTCAAGATTGTCTCTTTAACTTTTGACATTTTAATTACAGTATGTCTTAATGTAGGTCTCTCTTGTGTTCATCTTGTTTAGAACTCTGTATTTCCCAGATCTGGATTTCTGTTTCCTTTCTCAGGTTAGGAAAGTTTTTAGCCATTATTTTTTTCCAATAAAGTTTTTGTTCCTTTCTTCTCTTTCAGGAATCCCTACAATGCAAATGTTAGTGTGCTTGATGTTGTCACAGAGGTTCCTTAACCTATCTTCATTTTTTAAAATTATTTTTTCTTTTTGCTATTCTGACTGGGTGATTTCTACTAGTCTGTCTTACAGGTCACTGATTCGTTCTTCTCTGTTAGCTAATCTGATTTTGATTTCTTCTAGTGTATTATTGTATTCTACTTGGTCCTTTGTTATACTTTCTAACTCTATGTTGAAGTTCTCCCTAAGTTCTTCTATTCCACTCACAAGTGTGGTGAGCATCCTTAGGGCCATTTCTTTTCATTCTTTATCAGGCAAATTACTGATCTCTGCTTCTTAGGTTCCCCCTCCCCCCTGGGGTTTTTCTTTTTCCTTCATGTGAGCGATATCTTCTGTCTTTTCATTTTGTTCACCTTTCTATGTTTGTTTATATAAATTAGACAAAATAGCTCTCCCAATCTTGAAAAAGTGGTCTTATGTAAGAGCAAACTCTGTGTAGGCTAAGTATGCCGGTTGGTTTTGGGAGGCAGTTTGGGAGCCAAGCATGTGCCCACGGTATCTGGGGAACTGGCCCACTAAGCTGTAGGAGCTCCAAGAGGGGAGGCCAGGTTCATGTAGTGTTCTGTTAAGCCTGCTTTCTCCCTTTGTTTGGAGCCAAAATGGGCTCTGGGCAGTGCATCTGGGAATGTGCTGCAGCAATCTTGCAGGTAGGCCAGAGCATCTGGATAGAGACCCCACCTGTCCAGTGGAATTGGAGGGGGATGTAAACAAGGGTGCTTGCTGGCACCTCCAATCCTGGAGAAACCCTGCAGATCCTGGAGGGTTCCTGCAGTTTCCCATGCTTCCCTATTTGTTCTTTTTCTCTCATTTATTGTTCAGAAGCTTTCAGTCATCCTTTAACTGTGTCTCAGGAGTAATTGCTCTATATATAGGTATATATTTCAGTATGCTCATAGGAGGGATAAGTTCAGCATCCCCCTATGTTGCCACCATCTTGGACCTCCTATTTTTAAAAATCTTAAGTAAATTTTTGAAAAAAATGAAATGAATATTCTCAAAGGCAACAATAAGATGTTTCCATCTAAGAAAAAAAAAGACTGATGGATTACATGTGAGTTCTGTTGAAAGTAACATTTACCTCTTTTCTTAAATTCGCCCAGGTTAACTTTGAGGAATTTAAGGAAGGTTTTGTGGCAGTGTTGTCATCAAATGCTGGTTTTGGCCCCTTCGATGAAGACAGTAATTCTCTGGAATCAGGTAACAGGAGTTCCTCCTCTTGCCTTTAATTTATTTTCATTATCTTACCTTCTGGAATATAATATTCTGATTGAAGAAATTAGTAGGTCTGAGACTAAATTCTAACTCCACTGTATCACTGCTGAGCTGTGACAACTGGGACCAAACATTTCTGTTTTTTCTTTTGTTTCCTTATTTGTAAAATAGTGTTGTAAGGTAAAAACCCTGTTGTTTTTCTTTGAACTGGACAAATACTCTTAGTACTACTGCACTCTGGTCATCAGATGTGTGGTAGTTTTTCCCACACTTGGCAATTCTCTGACACCAGCTGGGTGCCCTACAGTTTAAGTCAATTCTGACATATTGTATGTGGAGATAATGTAAGATACCACAGGTTAAGGATTCAGTCCCATTAGTCCTCAACTTCAGATGCTGATAGCAAGTCCAGGTTGTCACCTATGCTTCTGAACAATAGCTTTGAGTCAGAGCATCCCATGACCCTCTCCTTGAGTTCAATTAATTTGCTAAGGCAGCTCACAGAATTTAGAGTAACATTTTACTTACTAAATCACTGGTTTATTATAAAGCATATAACTCAGGAATAGCCAGAGG
>NW_006442489.1:165125-167206 GCF_000325575.1 Pteropus alecto
ACGGGACTTCTGTGCCCTCTCCAGATGTGCCACTCTCCCCAATTTCTACATTTGTCCTCTCCAGGTGTGCTACTTCCCCCAATCTTCACTTGTTCCCCAACCCAGAAGCTCTCCAAACCCCGTCCTTTTGGTTTTTTATGAAGGCTTCATTACATAGACCTGACTGATGAAATCATTGGCCAGAGGGTCAGTGGAGGTGGAGCCAAAAGTTCTAACCTTCTCATCACATGGTTTGTTCCCTTGGCAACCAGCCTCCATCCTTGGATGCTTTTCAGAAGTCACCTCATTAATATAAACTCAAGGGTGGTTACTCTTATTAGGAAATTCCAAAGATTTTAGAATCTTTGTGCCAGAGATGGAACAAAGACCAAATATATATTTATTATAAATCACAGTATCGTGTCAAGTAATACTTTGTGCTATCTTTACAGCATAGAGTGTTGACATAATAAATTGGATATGGAGGAGTTGAAGATACCAAGAATTTAAAGTACAGTGCAGATATAAGATGTTTCTAGACCTCTGAGGCTGGCAGAGCAGGTAGAATACCACCAGCTGAAGGCAGACCGCAGTCTCAGATAATAATGTTATGATGTTATGATCTAGTAAGTCTAGGACTTACTAGACTCCTGTTACCGAAATGGGGCTTGTCAGATAAAGATAACATTTCTAAGTGGAAGGTGGCATCCTGAGGGGAAAAGCCACCTGGTTTTGGTAATTGTCAGGAGGTAGAGGGAGAGTTTGGAGGGAGGCCCACTCAGGGGCATGTAGATTGTGGAATGAGAGTTAGAAGATAATGACAGACATGCTCACTAGTTGTACCTCCTCCATCGGGTCTCATGCTGTGAGTAACAGTCACCTGACTTGCCAGGACTCAGCTTGGCTCGCCTGGATGTATATCTGGGGGTAAGTGAAATGCTAGTGGGTCCCATTTCTTTCAAATGGGGCAATGTGTTTGAGGATGGAGATAGTGATGTTGATTAGCAAATTGAAGAGGGAACCTTTTCCCTCTGGTGGATCCATGGTCAAGAGCAGGTATGTGACTTTTGGATACCAGGGTGATAGTGTGGAAGAGCTTAGGGCAGAGAATGAATGTAGGTCAAGAACATTGAGTGTCTTTGTGAGTCAGGCTTTGAGCTTTATGTACATTATATAGGTTCCATTTAATCCTCATAGAAATTCTATGCATTATCATATGCATTATTCATATAAGAAAACTGAGGCCTGAAGTATGAAGGGATTTGTCCAGGATCCCACAGGCAGTAAATGGTGGCCATGATTTAAGTGTCAGTTTTCCAACCTTAAGCCTTGGGCCCTTTTATATGCACCATTGCCAGAATCTGCTCCTTCCACTGGATGTTGATGGTTGGCCCCCCCTTCCCACCTCTTCCTGCTGGTTGCAAAGACACCTGAGTACAGTGTAAAGAGCCTTGAAGTTAGTGCGGGGATACCCTTGGAGTTTCATCGCGTGCTTCATCTCACACTTTCAGATGTGAAGAAGGCCCACTTGCCTTTTTTAACTCACAGAATTTTGGAATGTGATCATGTGATCATGAAAATGAATGTGCTTACAAGGTGAATGCCCAGTGTCACTGACACTATATGTCCACTCTTCATACTAGAGAATGTGTAGTGCTTCTTAGTCTAAAATGTGTGGATCTGTGGGACATGTTTTCAGGTCCTCTAGAGAGGCAAGAAGCTATTTTAAAACTTGTGCTTTTTCTCACTGATAACAATTTTATTTCTTTTCTTTTGGATTTCAAAGCTTTCTTCAATTAAATGGTTATATGCCCTGCCTGAGACACCACCTCTCGTGCCAGCAGACAGGGCTCATCCCATTGTCTACCTGCAAGTGCCTGTCCACAGAGGCAGGGTGCCCAGTACTTGAAAGCCTGACTAGGCATTGGTGGTCCTGCAGCCACAGGGGTTCCTTGAGAGTCAGGGCAAACCTGGTGCCCTCCAGAATTGTGTCCATTTCAGCTTCCCACTCCTGGCTCACCCTCCTGTCTCGGGCCCCTTCTGTCAAATGTGGTTTAGGGCTTTACCTCCTCAGTGCCCCATCTGTCCCCTCTGCTTCATTC
>NW_006442489.1:167327-181500 GCF_000325575.1 Pteropus alecto
TAATCTGCCAGTCCTTCCCATCATCTCCCACTATGATCAGAAAAATGTACTTTTGATACTCCGAGGAAGGAGAGTGTCATTGTGAGACCAAATTCCCAGAATTTTGAAGTATATCCCTGCTTCCCTATCATTCTACTGTTTTCATTAAAGGCTATTATTGAACATGTAACTAAATGTATTTTAATTTTTTGACTTTTTTACTCTTTTCCTATAAATAAAAATTCGCACTAAGACGACAAAACCAGGAGTCTAAGGTTTGGGTCAGCAGTTGTGCTTTCCTATCTTCTGTGCTGACTGAGGGGCTGTGTCTTGTGCTCTGCAGACTCTCTGGGGTGTGGGATGGGGGACTGGTCTGTGCCCACACTGAAATATGATTGGCCTGGGTAACAGTATCCTTCACACCCTGAGATAGTATGACTCTTGTGATTCTGTGGGTAGTAGAAAGTTTCCTATTCATTTTACTGTCATTCCTCTGCCCTTGATTCTGTCCTGACTTTCCACGTGGACACTCTTTTCTGGAATAGCATTTCTCCTTGTTGGAGGGAGGGAAGCAATAGGTTTCTGGACTGTTTTTTGTGTGTTTTGTTTTTGTTTTTTGTTTTGTTTTTGAGAACATTGGGGAATATTATGAAAAAGGCATGTATTTTTCTGGGCAGCTTATTATTCTAAGGAGAATGCTGACTGACTGGTAATGCTGAAGAAGTGGGACCAGCATCCAGGATAGGGCGGGACTCCAGACCTGGACTAGGGAAAATCAAACCTGGGAAGCAAAAACACGTGCTGCCTTCACGATGTCCAGGTGTGCCGATGAGCAGACTGAGCCTGGGAAGTGGCCATGGATGCGGGCATGGCCCCCAGGGCTTTGTTTCTACTGGGGTCTGATGAGGTCTGAGCTTAGTGGGGCATGCCATTGCTTCCCTCCAAGTTTTCTGCGCCTGGTTTTCCCACATATACCACAGCTTCCCACTTCTCATCTGACACAAAAATCTTTCTTCTGACACTACCTCAGGGTGGAAAGAGGAGAATTCTTCCTCACCCACAGTAGTCAGCCAGCAGCCTCCCTATAAATGGAAATGAGAATCAGATGCAAGAGCCTTTATTCATTTGTCCCTCATTCACCTTTTCAGCAACTTTCTTTTGACTTTCTCCATGTTTGTAGTTTGCCCCTTCAGAACGCTGGCAAGTTTGCCCCCAGATTCTCTTGTTTTCCCTCTGCTGACTTGGACACTTTGCCCTCTTCTTCAGCATGTCACATGAGTTCTCTCACATGGTGAGACTTTGTTGGGCTAGACCTTGTCAACACCTGTTGTCCCGAGGTCATTAGTAATAGTGCCTGTATTACCTCAAAGTGTCCAAGTGGCATGAGAAATTATAGTCAACCTGCATATTGTCAACTACCCTAAATGTCACGCTGTCAGTTCACATTCTGCATGTCTCTTGTAGAACTGAGCATCCTCCTCCCAGAAACTCTTCCCACATTCCCAGTTTCTTTCTGTCATTGGCATCACCTTCTGGTTGGCCAGGATGGACCTAGCCTCCTCCTCTGATGGTCCCAAGGTCAGGGGCTGTGGACCAGCCATTTGGGGGATAAAGGAAGGAAATTGGTACTTGGCCTTAAGGAGCGTGAGTCCTGTTGGGATGAGGCCCAAGACACATTTGCAGTGAAATACTCCTTATTTGCCTGGCCTGGCCTTGCCTCACTAGGGCCTATCCTTTTCTCTCCATTTGGCCCATTCTGGTTGCTTCCCTCTGAACCCATGTCCTGTCCTGGCTACTGCCCGTGCCACCCTCCCCTGTCTCTTTCCTGCCTGCCCAGGATTCTGCACAGAGTCAGTGTATTCTCTACCTGAGAATTCCAGCATCACTGTGCAGACATGGACAGGTAAGATGGGAAGAAGTACAAGAGATTATTAAGGTTTAAGAGATTCTCATGAATCCCAAAACTAAAGTCCATACCTGCCTGTGCCTAGACTTTAGACCCACACAAAGCCTGAGCCTCTGAAGCTGTATCTGAAGTCTTTGCCCACCCACATGCATATTCCAGTCCGTTGGGCTTGGGATCCTATAGTGAGCAGGGTGGAAAGTGACTTTCCTGTCTCTAGAGCCGTATGTTGCTTAATTATTGGAAGTTTTCCCTTTTTTTTTTCATAATTAAGAAGCTAGGTTTTGTGTTAGTCTTTTATTACATAAATAAAAGCAAAATATACTCAAAAATTTAAACAGCATGTAGAATTTAGAGTGGAAAATCCTTGTCTCCCTGCCTGTCTTTCTTAGTCCCTACCCCAGGGAATAGAATAACTGCTGTTCTGTTCTCTTTGTTCTTCCAGACGTTTTCTGTATGCATACAAGTTCGTCCGTCAGTGAGAGACATGCTTTGCATCCAAATTTGCACCTTATTAAAGAGCATCTCAGTGGGTGGCATATGTGGACCCAGAGATCACTTTAGAGGCCCACCCCCTTAAACCTCTCATTTTCTTTCCAGCTGTCCCTCCAAAGTATGTGAGCGGCTCTAAGTGGTATGGCCGTAGGAGCCAGCCCGAGCCACGTGACTCTGCAACTGGAGCCAAATGTTTACCAGAACAGCAAGCCAGGGCCACCGTGAGAAGCCAGGTCCGACGCTCTGCATCTCTGGAAAGTGTGGAGGTGGGTTGGGTCCCCTCTTCCCTACCTCAGGCTACTCAACATTGGAAAAATAATATTTCACTTAGTCATCACTGCTCACTACAGGAAGATGTGAGGAAGGAGACAGACATTCCTGGGCATTTTATCATCAGAAGGGAGGGCACACTTTGGAGAATGACATTTCATTCTTAAATATCTCCAGGTTGACTTGTCTGCAGGGAAATTCTGGCCACAGCTCATACTCCTTCAGACAATGGGTTGGTAGAGAGTTTGTATACAAATCACTTGTTTCTCTCCCTCCCCTGCTCACCGCCACCACCTTTCCCCAGTACTGCACAAAGGTGCAGTGGTAATCAGTCAAGGATAGAAAGAGAAGGGTGCTTTTCTGAAGCAACCTCAAGGTTAAGAATTTGGATGTCCCAAGCTCACCATCTCACCTGCCTCGAACACTTAAAATATCCTGAGCCACACATTTACAACTTGGTGAGCACATGCCAGATCCTCTGGGATCCTGGAAGTTGACTCTAGCCCCCATTCTTCCTGAGCTGTTCACTGTGGTTCAAAGCCTGACCCAGGAGATGGGCTGCTGGACCTCCTGGCCTTCATGTCAAGAAATATTTCCATGGGGCAGATCCACAGCCTGCAAATTAATTGTGGGCTTGTGAGACTTATTTTCAAGGATTCCAGGAGTTTCTTGGTTTCTGCTCTCTGTAACGACACCTCTGTCAGATGGGGCAATATGGAGACTTATCTTTAATAAGACAGCCCCAGGCACCCAAATTAATTTTTCGAATGTTCAACATTTGTTGAGGTGAGGAAGAAAACAAACATATGTATTTAGATCCTAAAGTCACTTATCTTAGGAATGTACTAGACCCGGGCAACACCAACAAATCCAGGACATTTGCTTTTTTATCCTCTTTTAACTTGGCCCTCGGGAATGGAGGACTGGGTTGGTCCATCTTTGTGCTACTGTTCTGCTTCTTAAAACTATCTTTGATCCCCAGAACTAGAATATGGGTTGGCAGTTGGGTTGAATACATTAGAAGAATGGGACACACCAACTGCTCACACATTCCTACCCTCAGCTCAGTGCTGGCTCTGAGGAGTAATGAGTGTTGATTATCTGGTATTTATTCCAGAATTGGTCATGGGACACATAATACCTGTCAGAAGCAGACTTTGACTTTGTGGTTAGCTCCTTGGTCATAAAAACATGAGAGTTTTACTTGAGTCAGGTGTATCTTGATGGCCTCCCTTCTTCAAGATATTAAGTGCTTGCTGTGCACTGCACTGTCCCAGGAGCTCCTGGAGGAACAGAGACCTGCTCTCCTTTTGACTGTTTGCAGAACTAATATGGGTGGTAAGAGATGGGGTGTAAAGATGTAAGGACCTTCAAGCCTCAAGATTCTTTCCTATGATGGAATGTCAAAGCTCCAGGGCCACTCTTCTTGAAGAGGTGCTGATTTAGGGAGCATTTTTATTCCTGTTAGACTAGGAGTGCTTGATCACGTTTTCATTGTGAGCTCTTGCCTGGGTACAAAGCCCGCGCTGCAGAGGTGGAGTTTCATTTGGAGGATTTGCATCTCACCAGGCTGGTCCTCTTCTTCAGTCCTCTTCCCTGCCCTAAGACATACCATCTACTTTTTCTGGTGCTCTCCTCACTGCCACATCTTCTGGGGCATTCATGTTCTTCTCTTTTCGTTTTTCTGTAGAGTCTCAAGTCAGATGAAGAAGCTGAAAGTGCTCAAGAACCTCAGAATGATTTGTTAGAAACACAAGGTAAAGCCATGGTCTTATGTTGGTGTTACCTTTCACCAGTTCTTTGAAAGCTCCAGGAGCTGGATCATCAGATAGCCAGCCAACTGTAATTTCTCGGGAAGAATGCAGTATGGGTGTTGTCCCTAGTGAGCTCCTTCTTCAGGATGGTCCCAGATATGAGCGTATCACTTGGTCCTTGGAATTCTCTGTGGTCAGACCCTCGGGCAGAGGCTGCTGGCTAAGGGAGCAGTGTGGTTCTGCCACATTTCACAGTCTGCAAGGACCAGCATGACACAACTGGCAGGTGTGGCCCTAGGATCTTAGGCACTACGCTCCCAGGGCAGGCCCTGTGCCCCCTTCCTGATGCACGGACCTGTGCACTGCCTGTCCCCTGCTGTGAGTAAGCAGTCTCAGCATCCACCAGGGACCCTGTCTGTACCCAAAATAAAGTGCAAGACATGATCTTGGTCCTAAGGAGCCTTACGGTAGCAACAAGAAGGCAGCAGCAGGTGTACTTAAGCAAATAACAGTGCGTTAGCATGTGATCTCTCAAAGGGCAGAAAGTGCAGAAACTTGGTTTGGAAACAGAGAGACCACAGTTGACCTTGAATTTCTGCTGCAGTAAGAAATTAGCACTTGGGACTGTTCATTCAGCGTTTACCTCCGTGAATGTCAAGAGAACTGACTTGAGCATCACTGACTGGTGCTGCTGGACAAAGCAGATAGACCCCTTCATGTTAGGAAGAGCAGCCAAGCCATCACGTCTTAATTTCCTTGGACTCAGTTCAAGGAAGGGCTCCCAGGGTAGGTTATTCACAGAGCGATTCAGTGCTTGCTCTCTGCCTGGAGAACAGGGTGGTTTCTTCCCAACCTTTCCATCTGTGTTAGAACCAACAGTAGTACACAAACACTCATGTCAAACCTCAAAGAATTTATTTACCTCCTATGCCAGCCCTGAGAAATAAACCTCAGTATCAGAATTGCTTTTAAATTTTTTAGAAATTTTAGACATTTTAAGTTGGAAGGGATCTCAGAGGTGGCCTTTTCCTGCCTGCCCCTTTCCTCGCATTTTCCTCAGCCCAACCTACAGCAACATTTATGAGCCTGGCTTTCCTTGGGGAAACTGGTTTTCTGATTATTAGTTGGATTATCAAAGCTATCAACACCAAGGTGGCTCATCTACTTGAAAGGTCCAGACCACCGATGGAACTCAAGTCACTCAAGTCTGAATTAGGTGGAAGCAGCCCTCTTTTTGTGTTGGGCTGGTTGTGGAGGTGAGCATCTGGTTTGAAGCATGGCTCATCCATGGATAGCTCCTCATAGACGTCCTCTACATATGACCTCTTCCACAAGTTACTCCTCTGGCAGAGCCTCAGAAACATCAGCAAGCCAACTGGCTAAAGTAGGAAAGTGATGAAAACTGGCCATCTGTCACCCAAACCCACTGATGAGGTTTTGTATCTAAAGGGTACTGCACCTCCTGATGTGAGGTAGTGTAGAGTATACAGTGCTATCTGTATAGTGTTTTTGTCCAGAAAAAAAAAATTGAGCTTGCATCCAAATTACTACCTTTTGATATTAACTTCACGTTTGCAGGAGCTATTAGGGATAGAGGAACAAGTTATATGATGTCACAAGGAAATAAACAGGCAGATCCAGATGGGGGACATTCTACAGAACAATTACTGATCCAGTTCTTAAATAAGGCAGGTTTAGGGTTTGGGGGCAGGAGAAGTGCTCGTGATTGAAAGACTTAAGAAAAATAATAACCAAGTACACTACGGGGATTCTCTTTGGGTACTGATTTAAACAAGTTAACTGTAAGAAGACTTTTGAGGCAGTTGGGAATTTGTTGATTTCGTTAGGTGTGGTAGTAGCATTGTGGTTATGTAAGAAAACGTCCATGTTTTTCAGAAATGCATGCAGAGTATGTAGGGATAAAATACGAGATCTGGAATTTACTTTCAAACACTTCAGCAATAGCAAAAAGGAAATAGTTGAAGCCAATGTGGCAAATTCTTAATAATCACAGAGCCTGAGTGACACGTGCACAGGGGTTTGTAGGACTGTGCTCTTTACTTTTGGTAGGTTTGAAAAGTTTCTGAAAATTAATTTTTCAAAAACTTTTTTCTTAACTGTAGATACAAAAAATGTAGTCCTCTTTTATATGCTTTCAATGGTGTGACTTTAGTAGGTTCCCTTCAGAAAAAGCTTTCCCCACATAGAGCAGAGATTCTCTGTCTCACCCCTAATAAAAGTTTTATTTTGCAAATTTGCAAATGCAGAATGAAGTTGGAAAAATTGTACTGTGAATACACATGTACCCACCACCTAGATTCCACTTTTGGCGCTTTGCTACTCACCTGTGTCCATCTATCTGTCCATTTGATTTCAGAGTAAATTACTGGCAGATATGTTGCCCCTATACTTGGAGCACCAGGCTTACCTGTCACTTTCTCTGCTTCAGGCCAGCTGCCAACCTGGGATTCTGAGGTTTTTGGGAGCCCCCAGAAGTCCTGTAGCCCCTTCTTTGACACCCCTGAGAGCCAAGTTCGGGGCATCTGGGAAGAGCTCGGCGTTGGCAGAAGCGGTCACCTTAGCGAGCAGGAGCTGGCTGTGGTCTGCCAGAGCATTGGGCTACAGGGACTCAAGAAAGAGGTAAGAGACCAAGATAGATCACCCTCAGTGACTGGTTCTTTGTGTTGGTCATTGTTGATATTGGATATAGAAATTCTTTTACCTTTCAGGCACTGATTCAGTTGTGTCACTTTCTGGTCTAACATCCTTTGATGACTCACAGTGCTCTGCTGAAGTCTGCACCCTCGAGGGTCCACCTTTGATAAAGTGTGGCCCGAGCCTCGCTGACTTCTAAACATCTTTACTCAGGAGTCTTCCTCTGTGTAGGCCACCCTTTCCCCCTCCCTGTTTGGCCCTGTTCTACCCCCTCTCCCAAACACAGTGCCCTCGGAGCCTGGCTACTTTCCCAGTAGCCGTATTCATCCCTGCTTTCTTCCTGCAGGGACCAAGAGGAGGAGGAACAGGCATTAGTGATAGGGCAGGTCCCCACCCCCGCCTTGCTAAAGACCCCCTTAGCCCTGCTGCCCATGGTAGACCTTGATCCTCTGGGGGCTCAAGCCATGCTCCATATATATATGGTCTTCCCATCATCCAACAAGTTCATTCCACAGTAGATACTGAATGGGTATTTGTGGAATTTAGGAAGTTCAGGTAGCACCAGTTCACAGCAGAATGTAAACTGACCAGGCATGTTGATTTAACAAGCCAGAACCAGGGGAGGCCAGGCGTGACTGAGCAGTTTGAATTTGGATGACGACAAGCAAACTGCCCTACTTGGTGAGGGAGGGAGGGATGAAGGGTGCGAGGGTGGATGGGTAGGCCTGGGTGATTCTGGCTGGCATGTAGCTGCTTGCGGATAGAACTTCTGAGCAGAGGTGTGGTGGCTTTTGTTTAGGAACTAGAAGACCTGTTTAACAAACTGGATCAAGACCGAGATGGCAGAGTGAGTCTTGAGGAATTCCAGCTTGGCCTGTCCAATTATGGGCCCACTTCACTTCTGAAATCTTCCACTCCTGTCAAACTGAGCAGGTCCTGGTCTCATCATCAGGTAAAATGGGACAATTAAATCTTGAACCATAGCAGTAACTGCTATCATTCTCTAGCCTTCAGCATTTTTCACAGACCTGACCCCTCTGCCTGTGTCACCACAGTGAGCTGTTGGTTGGGGAGTGTACACACATGTGTAAGTTGGAGGCCGTGTGACTTAGATTTTGGAATCACACAGACCTTGGAGCTGATCTGATTTGCTCCTTTCTCGTTGTGTGTCACTGGGTGAGTTACCTTCTCTGAGCCTCCAGCTCTTCATCTGTGAAATGGGTACCCTCCTCATAGGGGCTTTATCAGGATTCCATGGCAGTTCTTCACTATGTCTCCTCAGTATGGGATGCACTACATTTCAATAAGAGAATCCCCTCTCCCTTCTCCCCATCATGGTGCAGTGAGAACAGTGTCACTGAAGGATTCTGGACCTTCCCTAGGATTACCTTCCAAGTCAAGTACTCATTAACCTGTGCTTTCCCCATCCTCTATTCTCGAATTTTGTCTCTCGTACAAATACTGAGTCCCTGCAGTTGGAGAGCAGATTTTAGGCAGTTAAGTTGTGATTTCATTGGTTTCCTCAGTCCTAAGATAGTAAGGCTGCCTTTTAGAACCACAGGGCAGTTGCTCTGGGAGTTTTCCCGTGCTTCTTTATTGACATGGCTGATCCCATGGTTTGTGAGCAGTGATATAGGACCAGTAGCATTGTTCACTGCCAGGCCAGGTAATCTGAGTCAGATTTCTGAATCTGAAGTCAGTGAGAATGAACAAAGAAGAAACTAGGAGTCTTGAGGGAAGGTGTCAGGCCACATAAGGTCAGAGACTACAATGAAGTCCCACGAGTCTTGCTCAGAGATGGTGGAGCCACCTCTGTTTTTGTATCCTGACATGGAAGCATAGCTGGCCAGGGGCCTGAGCTGTGGGTTCAGGAGTGAGGCCAGGTAGGACCCAACCTCTGGTCAGAAGCCAGCGGCCTGAAGAACAAGACCTGACTGTCCAGGAAGTGCCCTGAGCTGACATGGCTATGTAGTGGAGGGTGTCGCATCCTGTGAGTGTGGATTCTGGCATGGCATGATGGTGCCAAGCCCTCAGATAAGTGCCACAGATGGAGATGTGCCCCCACATGGTAGTCCCTGTTCACAAGCTCATAGTCCTCAGAGAGGAGGCTGGTGGGAGAGAGACAGGTGGTACAGGTACATTTGGGTATCTGAATTTCTTTATGGTAGCCAGGCGTTTGTGAGCTACCCTCTCTGCTTCTGTAAATGGGGTAAAATGCCTTCTTTGTAGAGCTATATGATTCCCAGCATAGGTCAGTGAGCTGTAGTCCTTAAGTAATTCTTTACGGAGAGATAGGGACACAGCTAAGAGCGGACAAAGACAGGAGACTGCTGCATCCACAGGAGAGGCAGACTGCACATGGGCCAGTGAGCCCCTGCAGAAGAGGTAAGTGATGTGAGGAGAGATGATGGGCTGACAAGGGCTCAGCCACTCCAGGGGAATGCCGTCTGAGCAGAGCCCTAAGCAAGAGACCTGCCATGGAAGGATTGGAGAAAGTGTTTCAGGCAATAGGACAGGCTTGGAATGTTCAGGAAGAGCAAAGATGCACTGGAACCCATAAGGAGGGGGCAGGAGGAGGCCGGTGAGGAAAGTGGCCCTGCAGGTGTGGCAGAATCCCTGGTGGCCTGCAGGAAGGGGCTGCTGCTGTTCATTCCTGTGGCCTCACACAGCAAATGCTTGTTTTGAAGTTCTCTGGCTGGGACAGAAAACAAGGAACATAATCTTGCCGTATGCATTCTTACAGTACCTAAGGCTAACAGGTCAGCTTTCTGGCTGAGATAGTTTTGCTTTCACCTTAAAACTCCCCCAGACTGTGTTTCTGAGTCCTGAGGAAATGCTTGGGCTGTCTCACCTCTTCTCTTTAAGTTTAACTTGGGTTTCTTTCCTCAGACTGCATTTCTTAGCACTGGCACATGCCTTCTTGAGCTCTTTTGTGAGGCCAGGCACACGTCGATACTGACTCAGAGGAGAGATGTTAAACTCTCACTAAGTAGTGCGTGTGGACCACTCAGGCTACTCGGGCTCTGGGACATGTTCCCTGCACAAGGCTTTGAGTGGATGGTAGGAAAGGGGGTACGTAGGGTCCTCGAGAGAGGGCTGGGCTGGGTGTGAGGAGCCCTGGGTTCAAATCCCTGCTCTGCCACCTGTAGTGCTGTGTGATCTTGAACAGATAGTGCAATGGTGCTGTGCCTTTGTTTCCTTGTCTAGAAAATGGGCCAACGGTAACCACATGAGTTGTTTTTATCAGGCCTCAATGAGACAGCAAAGGGCTGAGCATAGGTTGGTGAGGTTGGAAAATGTTTAAGAGGAATAGACATGCTTCAGGAGACCCATGTGCTCACAGGCATCTCTCTGTCCCCATGGCAGGTCCTGGAGGAGGGCGACTGTCATACCGCCACAACATCGTCCCTAGTATCTATGTGCTCAGGCCCGCGCCTCTTCTGCAGCGTTGACAATGGCACCGGCTTTGCCTTTCCTGAGCAGCTTTTTGCCCTGTGGGCCCAGGAGGGGATTCAGAACGGCAGGGAAGTCTTACAGGTTTGGAACTGATCACTCGCAACTGCCTCAGTGGCAGGCGTCCCAGCTGTGTGAGGCCAGCCAGGGGACCTGGGGGGCCGTCTGCCCACCAAGGAGACTAGACCATATACCCCACAGACATACAGGATGTTCACTCTGTGCAGCGAACCCCACGTAGGGAAGGCCAGTTGGAATCACTTTTTTCTTTATTTTTTTGCTATTAAAATACAGGAATTTTTCACTTACAAGATAATAAGTAAAAAGCAGTAGAAACAAACAGCCTGAAAGGCAATTAGGCATTTTCCCAGTGCATTTCAGCCTCAAAGATGATCTGTTTTCCTGGATGAGGGAGATCAGTCCTATACAAATGAGGTGGTGCAGATTTTTTTTTTTTCTTTAAGGTGTGCACTTTATTGAACTGGTCTCAAGTTTCAGTGTAGATGTCCCTTTCCTTGTGGTAGAGATATCTTACTGGACATCACTGTCACAGAAAGTCTGAGCGTTTCCACCCAGAGCTGCCTGGCCAGCTGGTTGAGCTCATTTCCCCATGTAAGCCCTACTCAATGCAGACCCTCCCCCCACTAGGTCTGGCATAGGGAGGCTCGCTGCCCTGCTGCCTCCTCCCAAGCCTCCTCCATGCTCTTCCAGGGATGAGTCCAGGAGGCTGTCCTCAGATGGGCCCAGGCCTCTTCCCCAGGGCCAGTCATACTGCCCCCAGGGCCACAGGACCAGACCTTGGGGCTTGGAGGGAGCTCTGCTCTGGGGTGGCCAAGTGGCATACAGGGGTCAGGCAAGGTGAGAAAAGAATGCTGGGAGAAGTGTGGTGAGCTAGACTGATATTTTCATTTCCAAATTTCACTTCATGTTGTAAATAAAAATGTCAGCTGTATAGAAATCTGTAAGATAATAAAGCCTGGCCCCACTTTAGTGTTGACAGCTAACGGCTTAGTGGATTGTCTGCAGAGCTTTTGCCTGGCACAAAAAAAATATATATTTAGACATTCCAGTTTAAAAAAATTTTTTTAGTTGGTATCATAATGTGTATTTTTTTAATTTGTGTTACGTTTGTGGACATGTAGGTTTTTTCCTATTATAAATTTTGTCATTTAAAATGCATGTATATCCTGCTGCTCCAATGCTGGTATTTCTGTATGCTAGATTCCTGAAGTTACAAATTTAATTCTTGATTAGTTTTGTCATACTGACTTCAAAAATGTCCTTATTAGCACAAACCAACAATAATGTAAAGGAACTCAAAGAAAGCCTTTAAGACAGTCTGCCTGGCTCCTTGGCCAGACCTTCCTGGGCCTAAATCTAGCTAATGCTGAGTCCAACCACCCAGCATCCTTGGGCAGACCCCAGAGGACAAACCAGACCTGGTCAGCTGGCCCTCGGGACTGTTCTGAGAACCAAAGCTTAGCGCAGATCACAGAAGTTGGTTCCTAGGGCAAAGAGTGAAGCGGCTCAGTTTTAAGATTCTCTTTAAAACCCTGTTCCTGAGTCCGGGCGTTTGGAGGTGGGCTGGCTGCCATCATAATCTGACCAGTGGTAAGTCTCGACCTTGCCTCTGACTTTTCAGAACTTACTGTTTTTATTGTTTTTGTGTTATCAGAGAATATTTCTTTTTCTTTAGCAATTTATAATTTACCAGTTATAGTCAGGATTTGATTTCATTTTGTTGAAAGACAGCGATATTTATTGAACTCCTCTTAGTACTTGGGCACCAAGCAAGGACCTGTCAAATGCGTAACTTTATTTACCCCTCACACAGCCCGGAAGGTGTTTGTCTCAGTTGACAGGTGGGGTAGCTACCTGAAGACACACAGCCAGGGCGGGAGCACCAGTGAGTGGTATGGGTGTCCTGGCATACCAAGTCAGGGCCCTTCTTGCCCGTGACTCTGGATAACTGCTTACCTGTGATATTGGTGGTCAAGACCACCGGTCACTGGCCCTGTCAAGAATAATAAGCACACCTGCCTAAAAAAGACCTTCCCCTTGGGAAAGAGATGCCCGATGGGTGAGCCCTCAGCCTGAATGTGCTGGCATCACACACCCAACTTCTCAAGATCCCCAGCCATTTCAGAGCACTGAAATTACCTGTGAGAGCAACTGAGGAAGCACCATTAATTCTGCAGTAGCTCCGTGAGGAGGCCCTGGATCGGTTTTCTGTCCTTCCTCAATAAATCACCACTAAATTATGCCTTAAAACACAATTGATGTTTCTTGTCTCACACAGTTTCTGTGGTTCAGGAATTTGGAAGCTGTGTAGGTGGATGCTTTTAGCCTAGAGTCTCCCATGAGGTTGGTCAAATGTCAGCCAGTGCTGCTGGCTTCTGAAGGCCTGACCGAGGCTGAGCATCTGCTTCCAGGTTGGCAAGTTGGTGTTTGCTGTAAGCAGGAGGCCCATTTCTTGCCACATAGACCTCTCTCGAGGGCTGTTTGAGCATCCTCACAACATAGCAGCTGGCTTTCCTGGAGTGCTATCCAAGAGAGAAGAAGGAGGAGGCCACCTGTCTTCTATGCCCAAGCCTTGGAAGTCACATGCCATTACTTCCTATGCATCCAGTGGGTTATACAGGTTGGCGCTATTCAGTGTGGGAGGGGAGTACACAAGCATGAATGTCAGGGGGTGAGGAACACTAGGGCCATTGTGGAGGCTGGCTCCCACTATGCCATGTGGTTTTTGATGACTCCTTTCTACTTGACCAAGAAGCTGCTGCTGTGACCTGCCATGTCTTTGCACTCTATCTTGTGAGATTATTGCCCTTGTGTAATAACAGCTTGAACTTCCCAAGTTGTTCCCTTAATGTCATTTCTTTCTTTTATTTTTTAGGCGAGGCAACCCTTGGTTGACCTCACAGATTGCAAGGACCTTGTCAGCTTACAATTCCTTATTTTATTTTATTTTTTTATGCCTACAGCACCTGGTCTTCCTAGATGGTCTCCCATCCAAGTACTAACGAGGCCCAACCCTGCTTAGCTTCCAAAATCAGATAGGATCAGGCTTGTTCAGGGTGGCATGGCCGTAGACTTAATGTCATTTCTTTTCAGAAGCACTTTGGAAAGTGGAGAAGAGTGGTAATTCAAGCCTTCATTTTATAAGTTTAAAGGGAGCATTCTTCATTCTCACACGTGAGCTGGAAATTTTGTGGCTCTTTCTCTGTAGGCCCATATTGGGTGCCTGCCCTGGATTTGTATGTATATGTCATAAAAGGAAGCAGGAGTCAAAAACACTCAAAGCTAAAAGAGCGAATGCAGTAAAGTGTTAGTTATTGACCAGTTGAGCAGAGGAGCACATGGGTGTTCTTTGTTCTTTTATTTTTTTATTTTTTTATTTTTTTATTTTTTTACTGTGGTGTAATACATAAAACAAATATTATTCTTTTATTTTCAAAATCCCATGGGGAAAAATAATGCTCCACTCGCTGGAACGCTTCACTGTGGCTTATCTCTGCTAGATCGTTTTTCCACAAACAAAACTATCTATCCACATATCAGTCAGGATTCTGGTAGTGTGAAATAACAGAAACCCAACTTCAGAAGCAGAGAGGAGGCTGTTAGGAGCTCACCTGAGTGTGCACTCAGGGTAAAGGACTTTAGG
>NW_006442489.1:181511-191895 GCF_000325575.1 Pteropus alecto
TCCAGGCTGTTGCCAGGACTCCCTTCCATCTTCCTGCTTGCTTCTTGGTGGTGTTAGCCTCTCCTCTTGCAACTCTCCAAGACCCACATGTCCTTATACAACTGATTTCATAGGGAAAAACCTCTCTCCTCCAGCTTCCTATGGATCCCCATGAAGACCTCTGCTTGGGACTTGTCCTCCTTTTGTGTCAGTCACTTTGTCCAGGGAGGGGAACTCTGTCTAGCCTGGGTCACACCTGCCCCTTTTGCAGAGACAGTGAAGAGGAGAGAACTGGGATAGGACAAGGTGGGGCAAGATGGGGCACCAGAGTTATGTGGGTTGGGGAGGGGCATGCCTGGGAGGCAGAGACTTTACAGACAGAAAAGTAGCAAGTGCCGTCTACCAGACAGGACAGCATGTATCACTGCCTGAACTGTCACTAAGAGAGTCAGGATGTATTTAGAGAATTCCTCATCTTATCCTGCCTGATGAGTCTTGCTATTTCCAGAGCCTCGACTTCAGTGTGGATGAGAAGGTGAACCTTTTGGAACTGACCTGGGCCCTTGAGAACGAGCTCATGATGGTTCATGGTGCCACTCAGCAGGCGGCCTTGGCCTGCTACCGCCAGGAGCTGAGCTTCTGCCAGTAAGATCTCCAGTATGGTTGGGGTGGACATGGGGAGTTGGCTGGGTTTGCCTGGAAAAGAGTCCAAGAAAACGGGGCTCTGCCCTCATCCACCCCAGATGGCCAGTGTCAGGAATGGGTTTCTGCACCACCTTTCTCACTGGCTTTCCTTTAGCTGGAGCTTGCAGTGGGGTAAAGAGCAATTGAGAGCAGGACGAGGGCTCTCTGTGCCTCGAGTTCCGTCTGTGTGTGTGTGGTTTGAGGGGGGCCTGAGGACCTAGTAAACTATTCAGTGACTGCTGCATGGACTTCTGTGGTCTGGCCTTCCCTTCCATCTGGTGAGAAGCTTAAAAATCTATGTCAAGGAGCTCCCTTGGCCCTTTTTAGCAAGGTTCCAAAAAAGAAGTATTTGAACTGCACATCCTGCTATTGCCTGAGCTTGAAGCACAGAGGCGGAAACCCTCCAGTCTGGGGTGCGCTTCCAAGAACAGCCAGAGAGAGGGCTCCTGGGCTCTGGTCGCTGGCTAGAGAGGAAAAAGAAGTATTCTTCAAATGCGGTCACTAAGTGCAAAGTGACAGTTTGGCCAAGAGTACATTCCACTTTAATTGGGTTCAGTTTTGGTTTAGCTGAGTATTCAAGCCATCTGTCTGCTTGGCAGATTGGCACAAAAAATTGTTTTTGTATTTTTATTGATGTTCCAGAGCTGCAGAAAAGGTTTGCGGAAATCACAGTTTCCATCCTCAAGACTGCATTTCATTAGGTGTTGACAGATGACCTTTCAGACCTCAGCTAGCTCTCTGCAAATAGGACCAGAGAAAGACTGTGCCTTGGGAGGGCGGAGAGGGGAAACTTTGGTGCTCCTTCAGTGAGAGAAATGGTCACCAAAATAGAGTGCCAGCGGTGATCTGCAAGCCTGTAGGGGTGCCTAGGGTGACTGGACAGAGCCAGCGCCAAACACAGAGATGGCCTGCTGCTCTGGGTGATTCATCTTGCATTCACTCAGATGTCAGGCTGGAGGTATCAGGGCTGTGACCAGGCAGGATATGGGATGACCAGCCTTCTCCCCTTACATGTTCAGTCCCAGACTAGGTACTCGGGACCCCTGGGGCCCAAGTCCTAGCTGGAGACTAGAGGGTGAACAAATATATTCTCCCCTGTTCTGAGGCCATCTGGATGTGTGGCACACTGTAAGCATCTAGGCTTGACTTCCGTGGTTCAGACCTAAAAACTTCTCTTGGTAAGTCATTTAACCTCTCTCTCAGCATGTACATCTGTAAAATGGCACAGTAATTGTAGAAACCGCCTTAGAAGGTGGTTAGTGGTAGCGTGAGGATAGAGCACAGTGCTGGCTCATACCCTAAACCCAGGAATGCTGGCCCTTTTTTTCATTCGTGCAGACACAGGGCTCACTGGGCCCAGAGCATATGCTCCATCAATCCTGTCTCCTTCCTGTGGCAGAGGGCAAGTGGAGCAGATGGCGAGGGAGCGAGACAAGGCAAGAAAGGATCTAGAGAAAGCTGAGAAGAGGAACCTGGAGTTTGTGAAAGAGATGGATGACTGCCACTTGGCCTTGGAGCAGCTCACAGAGAAGAAGATAAAGTAGGTTCTGCTTGTGGTGCCTGAGCCCAGAGCTGTGGCTCCTCAACACCAGGGCAACGATTCCCTAGCCATGGCTGAGAGCGGGTAATGGACGTGGGGCTGCCACCAGCTGAGGCCATGCTCATGAACACGGCAGAACAGAGACGCTCCTATTTCACCTGAGCCAGTAGAAGTCCAGAAGATGCACTTTTGGGAATTCCCTTCCTTGAAAGAAGAAGTGGGGTGGTGCATTTAATAAGTGGTCTTGCCCTTTATGACGGGGCTTGTGGTTCAGTGGCATCTAGCTGTGCATGCCTGTGGGCTGCCGGGAAAATTCCTCTCTGCTGCCCTCACTTTCTTCTGCTTCATTTATGGTGTCTGTCCTACTCCAGCTGAGTGTTCTGTGTGTGCCTGTGATCAGTGAGACAGATGGACATTTTGGGGGAGGTCTCGTGAATGGCTTTGGAGCCTGTTGGCTCAGTGGGAAGGAGCCTGACGTGGTAGAAGGAGTCCAGAGCCTGAAACCTGACTGCTGAGATTGCACTGCACAGACGCCTGGAAAGCAGTCTGCATCACCTTTCAGGCTGATGGCTGGACAGACCAGAAGGAAGGATTTCTTACTTTTTTCTATGGACACAAAACCATCTCTTTGGTTTGTTGACTAAAACGCGAGAAAATCTAGCCCTTGAGGATTTCCCAGGCTGAACCAGGCCGAGAGAGTTCTTTTCACCCCACTGTGGGGAATAGTCTGTGCTAAGCTCCCTTGACTTAACTCAGTGGTTGTTCAGCTTCTCCAAGCTTTTATCACCTAGAGGTATCCTCTCATGGATAGCAAAGAGTATGTGCTATGAAAAGACCAGCTCTTGGCCCTGCTCCCGGTGACGTACAGAGGGGCCGCTGGCCTCCCCGCCTCCTTCTGCCTCACCTTTGGGGGAAAAGTCAGGCTGAGGTGGGCACTGAGGAGCTAGCAAGATGCATTTTAGAATTCTGGGTCTGTTGGGCCCTTGCTGTGACCCTAGGTGGACAGAGCCCCTCAGATTCTTCACCTGTAAAGTGAGAGCGATGGGACACTCAGTTTATTAGAGCACTCAGCACAGAGCCCTGTGTGTCTCTTGATGTAGATAGATTCTGCAAGCAAATGTCTGAGAGTATGTGGGGTGAGTTTGGATCTTGCCCCATGGGTAATGGGGCATCATCAGTAGGTTTCTAGAAATAGCTTTTATGGATGCATTAGGTTTGTCTTATTACAGAAGTAATCAATGATACGTGTTCTTATAGAAAAATAAAAGCGAAAGCAGAAATTTCACTTCCCAGAGATTATCTTAACACTTTTTATGTCCTTCCCTTCTTTTTTCCATGTACAGAATTATTAACAAAATAGTACTATATTATATATGATTTTCTGGTGGCTGCAGAGCACCTCATTATGTGGGTCTGCCATGTTTTATTTGACCATTTTCCTTTGGCTGGATATTTCAAAAGTTTTTAAAGACTGGAGTGATATGATCAAATACGTGTTTTTAAAACTACCCCAAAGGTTTGTGGAGTATTACATTTGCCATATTTATCTTACTCTTTTTGCTTTGGTAACAGCTGCCCTTCTTCTATCTCTTTCCTTCTGGGTGTTTCTTCCTTAAATTTCTGAGACGAGATTAAAAGTCCAGCCTGTCAGCCAGAGGAAGAGCCCCAATGTTTTCTTATACTTGATGATTAACATGGCCAAACCCTCTGCTAAAGTAAGATTTGGTTTGAAAAATCTGTTTCAGTGATAAAACTAAGATTTAGCACTGTTTTTCCTATTGATGGAAATGGTTATTGCAAAAGATTAATGCAGATCTGATGGAGAAAGTGCCTCCTACCTTTTCTTTTCCTCTGATTCCTTTGCGATTTCACTGACTACAGGTTTTACTGTCAGTGTTCTGCATGAGAGAGGCTTGATTTACCGTGTATTTGGCTGAGGTGTGGAAGGATGTTGAAAGGCAAAGGGGTGGCAAAGAGACCTGCCCACAGAGATCATTCTCCAGCTCGCCCCAGAAGGTCCAGGGACCCACTGACTCCCCTTGTCTGCATGGGGAAACCTGCACGAGCCCTGAGGGGTGGCGTCCACCATCAGGCCCCAGGGGGAGGACTTAATGGAGGGCCTCTGACCAGCACATGTAGTCTAGCTGAGGAACAGTGATCCCATCCGTCAAGCAGGAACAGTTGAGTCCAAGTTCTCTCTGCAGGGGGCTTCCAAGGAAGGAGGAGGTCTTGTTGGCCAGGAAGATGTTCCCTGAGAGGCAGGGCCTGGTGGGCCTGGGTAGCCCCATTGGGAGTCTGACGTAACATATGCTATTGTATGCCTTACAGACACCTGGAACAGGGGTACAGAGAAAGGCTGTGTCTCCTGCGGTCCGAGGTAGAGATGGAGCGTGAGCTATTCTGGGAACAGGCCTGCAGGCAGAGGGCTGCACTGGAGAAGGACCTGGAGCACCTGCAGGCAGAGGATGCCAGCCTTCGAGAGAAGCTAACCCTGGCCCTGAAGGTATGTACTGGAGGAGGAAGTGATGTATGGGGGGAGGTGATGATGATAAGTGATGATGTAGTGGCTATCTAGGGCATCCAACTGAAAAGAAAGAAACGAGGTTGCCTAAGGGTACCTCCTCCCACACACCACATTTTCCTAGTGAAGGATTCAATACCTCCCAGCAGCCTTAAGCAGTTTGCATCTCTGTGGTAGGGAAACCCCTGGGATTTCAAACTAAGGAACATTTGTTTTAGCCGTAGAGAGCACATTTCTCAGCCAGAGCAGAAAGGGGCCTAGCTTCTGCCGGAGAGGCATTGCCTCTGCCTCCTCTGGTTGTGTGGCAGTAGGACAGGTGGGGAACCCGCAGAGCTCTCCCTCTCTGTGCTGGGTCTGTGGACCAAAGTTTGGGAGGGTCAGCAGCTAGCTCTGCTGTGCCCCTTGGAGACCAGAGCATCTGTGGGGTCAGCAAACCTAAAGCCCCTCTGCTGGCCCTGGGTGCAGCCTGGAGCAGATATGGTTTCTGGGCTTTGGCGAGTGTCCCTTGACCCACACCCACCCTGCATTTTGGTCCACTGAGGTGTACCCTGGCCCCTCTTGTGCTCCTGCCTTCCTCTTCTCTTAACTCAGAGCCTGTGGATTCTTTCCATACCTGCCTGCCCACCTCAGTCTCTGTCTCTCAGAGGAGAAGCCAGGCCCCCCAGGAGCCCCTGATAGCAGTGTGCACAGGGCCTGTCTGCCCTGACTGCCTGGGCTCTCCACTGCATTGTTGTCCTCACCACTCTTCTCACTGGTTTTCCATGTCTGAAGACGCTGCCTTCCTCCCCGGTGGACATCTGATTTGTACTGATTCAGTTTCAAATCCCTCATTGAGAAAATGGCTCAGAAGGACTTGCAACCAGCCTTTTCTTATGATACTCATGATCTTCTGAGCACTTGGAAGTGGGAGAAGCAGAAGCAATGGTGAAAGCAAAGAGCATTAATGAGGGCTCTGTGGGGTCTGTCCCTGGTGGCTCTGGGTCAGTCCCCAACACAGGCTTCTCTGCACGATGCCAAGGTAGTGAGTGCCAGACACCATGAGATTTCTTCCCTGATTATGAGTGTTACTGGGAATAAGCCTCTCACTCAGGAGACAGACCTGCCAACAATTTCCTCCTCCACTCACCCCCAAAGCCTGGCAAACCGCTGGTCTGTGTCTTGTAGGAAAACAGTCGATTGCAGAAGGAGATTATTGAAGTTGTGGAAAAGCTTTCGGAATCAGAGAAGCTGGTCCTGAAACTGCAGAATGATCTGGAGTTTGTGTTGAAGGACAAGGCAAGTCCTTTTACTTATTCTTAGTCTTCAGAGAGGAGTCTGTGGTGCTGGGTAAAAAGTTTTGGGGTCTTGAAAAGAATACCTAGGCAGCTGAATTTTTTTTCCTACTAAACTGAGAATGGAGAAAAAAGTAGTGAGGCCACTTACCCTGTTTTCCTTCCTTTTGGGCCAGTGCAGTGGTGCCTGTATGCCCCCTCGATGACTTGTATGTTGGCCTTTTAATGACAAGAGTAGGGCTAGGCGGTGCCATCAACCCCAGGGATAGGTTCTCAGTGGTGAGGAGCACAGAGAAGAGGTTAGAATTTGGTGCAAACCATGATCCCCCTCCCCCGGCCCTGCCCATCACCTCGGGAGTTGCTATTCTGGAGCAGGGTCCAAGCAGAGGGTGTCCCAGGGGGCCAGGGCAAGCACGTCCTACTGCCCTGAGACCTTTTAAACCAGAGAAGGGGAGGGGAGAAGGAAGAAGGACAGGAGGTGCTGAGCCTAGTGGGAGGAACATGATGTGACAGCATACACTCTGCCTGGCTTGAGGTCTTGTCTATAATTTTCCTTTGCGTGTCTGACTTTCAGCTGGAGCCACAGAGCATAGAACTCCTGGCCCAGGAGGAGCGATTCATGGAGGTCCTGAAGGAGTATGAGCTCAAGTGCAGGGTATGTGCCCCACCCAGCTACTGGATCAGGCTGTCACTTTTGTCTTTGGTGCATGGGGTCCTCATATACTCCTGCCCTGCACCCCCCAGCCTACCCTGCGGCAGGGGCAGTTCTTTCTAAGAGCTTGACCCTCCAGTGACCTCCCATGCCAGTAGGCTGTGGTACCCTCTCCCAGCCACTCCTGCCAAGAATGGAGTGCTGGAGTACCCCAATTTTAGCAGGAGAATGATAAGGACATTTCTTAATGACCCTGCAGGTTGTCAGGGTCTGTCTGGCACAGACCTGGGTGGTATGTGGGCTTCATCCCTCTCCTGCCCAGTAGTGGCCTGCAATTCCTGGTAGGCCACATTCCTGGCCTCCACATGAAGAGTGGTCTGGATGTACTGGCAGGAGCATCCTTCTCCTAGAGCAGGTAGAGCCTATGATCTCAGCCTGCACTCTGCCAATGGGGTCCTCCAAACCTTATGTTCTGCTAGGAGGTGAGACTGGACTTGCCTGCTCAGCAACTGTGCTTGGCCCCACTTGGGCTGCCCAAAGTCACTAGACCGTGGCGCCAGTTCTGATGGCCCCTCTGTGTTTCCAGGCCCCATATAGGGTTTCATCATGTTTTCTATTGTTGAGTGTTTAGATTTCCTGGGCCAGACCTACCAGTGTCAGTCCATTCAGTTGGAATGCCACAGTGCAGAGCAGGGTGTAGGTGGTCAACAAGGTTGATGTTGCTGATCACAGTACACTCAAAATGATCAAAACCTCAACAGATAAGACATTCTTGTTAGATATTAAGGGTTTATTATCAATTCACTTCTTAATGCGTTCCTTCCAATTAAAGTTAGAACTTTCGTTCCTGCTGCATACTGCTTTGGCAACACCAGAAGATAAAGGTGAGCCTAGGCTGTTCTGGAGTGTGACATCACCACCTGCTTCCTTCCCTGTGCTCTCTCCTCCACTCCAAAGCCTGAATCCTGAAGTGCCCTTTTAAAAATCTGGTGTGTGGTCAGCTGTGTCACCTTCCTCCTGAACCCACTTGGTGTGTGTGGACGGGTAGGGGGCTGTCGTGCAGGTGGGTCGTGCCGCACAGAGTTTTGCTGGGATTGTAGTTCCATGCCGTGTTCCTCCCCACTTTAAGCTTGTTGGGAAGACTAGAACCTATAACTAACCATCAATTAATTTGTTACTTTAGTGCACTAGATTTTGCAAACAAGTATAAACCTCTTCTTTCTTTAACATGACTCTGTTACTTAAATTAACTGCTACTCATTTTCTTTTGGTTCTTGAAATTTTATTTTTTGGAACAGCAGAAATATTTTTACATTTTAGTGCTAATCTCTTTAGAAATTTGTCTTCAAAATTGTGGGCTATTTTTGGCTATTTCAAACTAACATTTAGAGCATTAAAAAAACCCTTTTTATTTGGAAATAATTTCTATTACATAAAATTACAAAATTAAAAATAGTGCAAGGAACACCTGGATCTCCTTTGCCCAGATTCACCTATTGTTTATATTTCACCCTGTTTGCTCTGTCATTGCGTGCTTGCTCACTGTGTATGCATGCTTGTGTCTGGATGTGACTGTGTATACACAGTTATTTTCTGAATGACTGAGAGTAAGTTACATGTATCATAGCCCTCTGCCCCTATACAGGTCAGTGTGAATTTCCTAAGAACAGGCTTAATCGTACAACCTCATAGTGATGTGTAGATGCACCAGAGTTGATTGTTAAATATTCAGGAATTTTCCTAGCTTCTTATTAAACCTTCGATAGCTTTGAAATTGGCTATGGTGAGAGTTATTTACACCACAGAAATATGCAAAAGCTATAAATATGGGCTTTTCTTCCTGGAGAGCCAGCTTCCCAACACTGTGCTGAATGAGAATATTCTAGTAACTGTAGCATACTTACTAACATCATGATTTCTATGATTTCCATTGTATTTTGGTTTTGCTAGTTAACCTAACAATGTCCTTTGGAACATTTCCCCTCTGAGGCAGGGTCCAGTATCAGATGTTGCCTTTAGTTTTCGTGTCTGTTTAATGTCCTTTAATCTGAAACATTCTTTTAGTCCATTCTGGCTGCTGTAACAAAAATACCATAGACTGCAGGGCTTATAAACAACAGAAATTTAGTTCTCACAGTTTGAGGGTCTGAGAAGTCCAGACCCTCTCCTGCTCTCGTGTGCGCACTCTTGCATTCCCTTCCCCGCTCCCCCGCCCCTCGTCTCTCTCTCTCTCTCTCTCTCTCTCTCTCTCTCTCTCTCTCTCTCTCTCTCTCTCTCTCTCTCTCTCTCTCTCTCTCTCTCTCTCTCTCTCTCTCTCTCTCCAGCCCTCCCTCTCCCCCTCCCTCTGTCTCTGTCTCTCTCTGTCTCTCTCTGTCTCTCTGTCTCTCTGTCTGTCTTCCTAGTTGCACATGCCTGCCTGTCTCCTGTCTTCTCAATGTTCTCACATGGCAGAAGGGGCGAAGGAGCTCTCTGGGGTCTCTTTTATAAGAGTACTAATGCCCTTCATGAATATTCCTTCCTCATGACCTAATCACCTCCCAAAGGTCCCATATCCAGATACCATCATATAGGATGTTAGGATTTAACATATGAATTTGGGGGAACACATTCAGTCTATAACACATTCCGACAGCCATTCTTTGTCTTTGACATGGATGGTTTTGAAGACCCCCCCCCTTCTTTTTTTTAATAGAATCTTTCTCATTTTGTGTTTTTCTAACATCTACTTTGGATTAAATGAGGTTATACATTCTCAGCTGGACAGCATAGGCGATGTTTAATTTTGGTCACCTGGTCAAGGCATTGCCTCATTTCCCCACTGTATAATTTTTCCCTCCATATAACTAGTAAGCAGTCAGTGGGGAGACACTTTAAGACCATGCAGATATCCTGTTATTCTTCTTAACTTGCCCTGGATTTAGTATCCATTGATAATTCTTATTCACTTCCATTTTTACTGTAATGGTTGCAAAATGATGGTTTTCCAACTCCAGCACCCATTTCACATTTATCAGTTGGCCCTTGGAATTCTACTGTAACCAAGAGAAATCTGATCATCTCTCCATCCGTCCATCCGTCCATCCATCCATCCATCCATCCATCCATTCATTATCTATATGTTTACTATTTTAGGCAGGATGCATAAAGAGATTGCTAATAGTATTGCTTTTGGGATGGTCTGAGAAATTGTAATGGCAAGATGACTAATTTTTGGACTGTTTGAAATTTATGAGTATTTATTTCTTAGTTTAAAAAAAACCTAGGAAAATGGCCAAGTAAGAAGATATACATCTTTATGATCTTCAGGCTAAAAAAGACAAATAGTAAAACTAGAGCTAGTCTCAAGTTTCAGGTCATGGAGACCACTCTCCGACGTCTCCCTGGGAGTGGAGAAACAGCCTTCTTCCATATAGGAATCTCAGATCTAATCATCAGTTCATAGATTATTTCTAAGGCACAGCATTTCCTCTTATTCTCACATGTTTCTTGGGCTATCTTCTGACCTCATAGATTCTTTTCTCTTATCACACTATTCCACACCACCCACTTTAACCTGATTTTACTGTTTCCATTCCTTTTTATACTAAAATAGACAGAGAGACCTTTGGACTTCAAACTATGTTAGGCAGCAAGCAGGCTAAAGAATATTTCTCAGGTGCAAACACAGTCTATTTCTTATGGGAAAAAGATGACCCCAAAGGCAGACTCAAGAGCCTAAGTGGGTGGAGCCACGGGCT
>NW_006442489.1:191956-202954 GCF_000325575.1 Pteropus alecto
CGCTCCCCCTCCTGCGGACTCTGTCTCTCTCTGTCTCTCTCTGTCTCTCTGTCTCTCTGTCTCTCTGTCTGTCTTCCTAGTTGCACATGCCTGCCTGTCTCCTGTCTTCTCAATGTTCTCACATGGCAGAAGGGGCGAAGGAGCTCTCTGGGGTCTCTTTTATAAGAGTACTAATGCCCTTCATGAATATTCCTTCCTCATGACCTAATCACCTCCCAAAGGTCCCATATCCAGATACCATCATATAGGATGTTAGGATTTAACATATGAATTTGGGGGAACACATTCAGTCTATAACACATTCCGACAGCCATTCTTTGTCTTTGACATGGATGGTTTTGAAGACCCCCCCCCTTCTTTTTTTTAATAGAATCTTTCTCATTTTGTGTTTTTCTAACATCTACTTTGGATTAAATGAGGTTATACATTCTCAGCTGGACAGCATAGGCGATGTTTAATTTTGGTCACCTGGTCAAGGCATTGCCTCATTTCCCCACTGTATAATTTTTCCCTCCATATAACTAGTAAGCAGTCAGTGGGGAGACACTTTAAGACCATGCAGATATCCTGTTATTCTTCTTAACTTGCCCTGGATTTAGTATCCATTGATAATTCTTATTCACTTCCATTTTTACTGTAATGGTTGCAAAATGATGGTTTTCCAACTCCAGCACCCATTTCACATTTATCAGTTGGCCCTTGGAATTCTACTGTAACCAAGAGAAATCTGATCATCTCTCCATCCGTCCATCCGTCCATCCATCCATCCATCCATCCATCCATTCATTATTGGCATGGACTCAGTAATTCCCATTTTTCCCAGTAGTTTGTAATTTATTACCATGTCTAATTTTTTTGATGTTCGAATTGTGTAAGATTTGGCCAGTGGGAGTGTCTTCCAGCAGGTAGCCATGTCCTTGTGACATGTCACCATCATGTTTTGTTGATTAGTTCTGTACTTTCTAGATGCTCCAGATTCATTTTACTTTACCTGCACTTGCCCTGGAATCAGTCATTTTTCTAAGGAGGCCTGGTTCCTTACATGAGGGAATGGTCTTAAAGACCAAGATCTGAGTGCTTGGTGTGCTAGAGGTATCTCTGCCTCTTGACTGAGGGCAGTTTTTACAGTCTCCAGAGTAGAGATAACTTTGACCCTTCCCTGACGTATATCACCCAGCCTTTTCAAAGTCACTTCTTGACATTTCCCTGTACTTTGTGACCAGGATATTTATTAGCAAGGAAACCATCCTTCCCTTGTTGCCAAATTCCCTTCCTATTCAACTATAATTTTAGCTTTTTGTTCTTTCTTTCAACTGTCAGCCTCAGTTTTCGTGGCTGCTTTTGGTAAAAGGGAATGTGAAACAGCAATCAGATCCTACTTAGAGATTCTCTGCAATTTCATGTTTTCACTGTTACCTTAGGTGGACACTGTAATGAATTAACATGCCCTTGGTCAGAAGCCCCAAATGCATATTTTCCCATTCCACATTTTCACACTGTTATAGACTGAATATTTGTGTTCCCTCGAAATCATATGTTGAGACCTATTTGCCCACCGTGATGATATTAGGAGGTGAGGCCTTTGCAAGGCAATTAAGTCATGAGGGTGAGCCCAGTGAATGGGATTAGTACTTCATAAAAGAGACCCAGAGAGCTCTCTCATTTCTTTCTTCACCTGAGGACATGGGAAAAGAGGGCTATCTATGAACCAGGAAGCTCTCACCAGACACTAAATCTGCTGACACCTTGATCATGAACTTCTAGCCTCCAAAACCATGAGAACTAAATTTCTGTTGTTTATCAAATTCCAGTCTGTGATATTTTTGTTATAGCAACCCAAATGGACTGAGACACACACTAACCTGAAACAGACATCTGCACCATTGCTTATCTGTGGGTAGGTCTTCAGTACCCTCTTAGGTGTAGCTTACTGAGCCCCACTTGTTACCCCAGCCAACCTGCTGGCACCACTGTCCTCTCAGGTGGTTCCCAGTGCTGCTGCTGAAATCACACCTTCCCCATGCTTTCCTTCATGAGCTTGCTTCTCCCCTCTACTGAGAAGAGAAGAAAAGCTTCTGTATGTCCAGAGTGCTCAGACCCTCTGTGCTGCAGTGTATGGGCAGCAGGCCTGTTGCCTTTCCTGGATGGTACAGTAGCACCCTATAATCGCCTCGGCATCCACAGGCACCCCAAATAAACATGCATGCCACGTGAACACGGAGAGGCCTCCTGGCTCCCCGGCCCCACCAGTCATCCCTGAGTAGACAGGCTGGGCCCATGGCTGGTACCCAGGATGGCTCACATCACACTGGTCAGTTATAACTGGCCATGCCCCTTCATGTGTCCTGACAGCAGAGAAATCTATGCTCACCATGGCACCTAAAAGAACCTGTTTTCTGTCACTCCTGAATTTTCAGGGCTTGTATATGCTTTCAGAATAACCACTTGGGGTAGCAGAAAGAACCGCAAAGACAGCAGGGCATTGGATAGAAATGATTCTCTAGACCAACACTATCCAGTAAAAATGCGAGTTGCACATGTAATTTTAAGTTTTCCAGTAGACACTTTACAAATGTAAAAAACATAGGTGACATTAACTTTAATATATTTTATTTAATCCAACATCACAATGTTATCATTTTAGCATATAATCGATATAAACAAATTTTTAATAAGATATTTTACATCCCTTTTTTGGAATCGAGTCTTTGAATTCCAGTGTAGATTTTATGCTACAGGACACTTCAATTCGGATTGACCACAGCTAGAGGTCCAGTAGCCCATGTGGTAAGTGCTGCCAGCCTGGATATCGCAGGTCTAGAAAAACAGTGACTGCAGGCCAAGTCAGGAACTATGGGTGCATGCTCCACTCTGGGACTTGCCCTTCCTTCTGGGATGGAGCTGCTCCCTCCATGGGGGAAACTACTAGCATATTTACCCAAGAGTTTCTTAATGAGGTACAATGACTCTGCATAACTCTGTGTTGCATCCAAGATCTGCAGAGCCTGTCCCTTCTCCCACATAGCCTAGAACCGCCAGGGAGAGGCTCCTCCTCCAGGGGGAGATGTGGTGACAGGCCAGGCACTAGCCTCCAGAATGTTTTTGGGAAGATTAGGTTTATTTAATGAGAACTGCCTGGAGAGAAAATTCAAATAGGATTAGAAATCAGAGCAGGAAAATCGAGCTCCGTGAGTGTGCTGTGTCTGGGACCTAAAGTCCTCTGTGTGGCCTTGGCTGGTTTCGGCTTGCCCCAGGGTGAGTGTCCCAAAAGAAAAAGACAGTAGAACCTGTGCCTTTGGAAGGTATGGCGTCACTTCTGCTGTCTTCCAGCTCGGGTAGTCACCAGTCTGCCCGCAGTCATGAGTGGACATGGCAACGTGCACAGATGTGGTGCAGGCTGTGGATCATCTGGGAAAGTTGTCTGTAAACTCTACCCTTTCTAGCCCTTTAAAAATCAGATGACTGAGTGTGCTTGCTAAGATATATTTCATTCAAATCTGGTCAAAGTTACACTTATTGTAATAGAGACCCTTCCTCTTATGTTTCCATGCCCCTACAAGTACCTTTCTTTTCCTGATATGCTTACCCAACCACCTTCCTTTCTGTTTGACGTGACCATCTCTGCTTTGTGGCTTTTGATCTGAGGCACGTGGTATCCTCTTTGGTAGTCAGTAGCTGCAGAACCCTTTGCAAATTCAGCAGCAGCTAAGAACTCCAGAACATGTTCCAGGTCACGTCCTAGGGTGTCGCCTTGCACCCACGTTGTAGCATTACTGTGGTTTTAAACAGAGCACCTGCAGCTTCAGGTGTTGACAGTGCTCTATATTTTCTACATTTCTTCCACTCAACTTTTTTTTTTTTTTATCCTGAGCCCCTTCAGTATATCCAGTGATAGCGAGTGGAGCCAGGCATAAGAAAGTCAAGAGATGACCCCTGCTTTTGTTTCACTTACCATGTAGTTAGGAACATAGGATGCAGCTTAAGTATTTATTCTGCAGCAAGCTTAGCTGCTCCCTGGGTAGCCCAGTTTCCACACCAGTGGCTCCTCAGGCTGAGTGGCCACAGCAGCTGGAGGAGGTGTCTGGCTGTGCCCCACAGGACCTGCAGGACCGCAGTGATGAGTTACAGGCTGCGCTGGAGAGCCTGCAGGCACAATTGCCCCAGAGTTGGCGTAGCCAGACCAATGCACAGCCAAATGGACAGCTGTTCCCTAGACATGGTCGAGCAGGTAAGAGTCCAGTCCCGGGAAGTGGTGGTGGTGTGTACCTCCTGGGGGCGGTGGGGGCTGGTGGCAATGAGCATCTGCATACTCTGCAGCACAGGCTTCTTTCGGTCTAGGGAGTGCAGCAGCAGGTGGGCCAGCTTCACAGCACCTCAGGGCCTAGCCCAGCCTCCAAGTGGTCACAAGCCCCTCAAACTGCCACATGCAGGAGAAGGGCCTGTAACCCACGGCCAGAAGTTGACACAAAACCCAGAGCCCAGAGAGAGGTTGAGGAGGGTAAGGGTTTTACCATTTGGGTAGAAATGGTAAAGGTGAGGATGACCTTGCCATGACTGCAGTGTAGATGCATTCAGATGACCCTCCTGTGTGGGATGGGGATCCAGGGGGTCCAGGTGAGTGGTCAGCATGGGCCAGACACACAGACAGCATCTAGAGAAGGGAAGAGGGGGGAGGCTGGGGGTGAGCAGGGGCTGGTCTCGGGTCTGTGACTGCTTTTACAAAGAGAAGGAAGGCAGCACTCAATTGTCTAAATGGGTCAGGGACTCCCTGGTATTCACAGAGGCCAGGTGTGGACCAAGGCAGACCAGGGGTGGTGTTTACTGCCTGAGTGATGTGGATGATATCACCCTCATGCTCTGAGGTGAGGCCGTGATACCAGAAGGTGCACCTGCCCACTCGAAGTAGAGCTGCATGCTGAAGATAGGACTTGAGAAAGACCAGGGCTTCCTGCTTCGTAATCCAGCCCACAGATTAGGGTCAAGCTCCAGGCTCTGAGAGGCCCTGAGGCCCTGTGTTTACGTGTTCTTGGCTCTTTATAGAGACTAGAGCAGGGATTCATATGCCATAGCTGTTTTTGAGGTTTCTGTGGTTCTTTTGGAGGACATTGTGGTTTGGGCTGGTTAATACCCTTCCTGGCAGTTGTACAGGGCAGGTGCTATGTGGATTCACATGATGCACATGGCTTCATGCCTGCCATCGCCAGTGGAGGACATGGGGACCACGGGACTGCCACAGCAGCCTGACTGCCTCCATCGATCACACATCACAATGGCCACACCCCCTCAGAGAACATTCTTGCTCTCATTTGTAACCCTGAGATCACTTGGGGTTTCCCATGTTTCTTGGGAAAAGCTTATTTAATAAAACAGAAAAAAAGTGTACTTAAGAGAGCCAATGTGGGGACCTCCATAGGAACCATGTGGGTTTTATGTACATTTGAGTCCACCTTCCTTGGTCCCTGAGGGAACCCTCTCACCTGGGTTCTGTCATGGAATCTCATGGCTCCTGAGAAAAACAGCCCTGATTTCCGTCAGCTGAGAGTTGTTGGGGTATGACTGGCGTGTCAGATGTTACCAGATACCCGGATAAGTTGTAATGAGTGGACAGGTAGGCATCATGGGTGGCCACAGGGAAGGGGATGCTTGTTACCTTCTTTGTCCCTGGAAGGTCTTAGGCTGTAGTACCAGAAGCACCCCCATGCTTTATGTTATCACTGATAAAACTAAAGCTATCTCCCAGCTAGGGCCTTTTCTCTTCTCCTTCACCCCTCCATTGGCCCCCTCAGAGGAAGAGGGTTCTGTCTGCTGCTGGAGGGAATGATCACGATGGGGGAGTTACTATGGAGGGGGCCATGTGGATTGTGGCAGCCAGCCTGTCAGTGCATCCAGCTGGAGCCATTTCTGATGGGTGCCAGTTTACCTGGGCCCATTGGCCAGACCCGTATGGTAGCTTCTGGTTGTCAAGGCAATAGGATGCCTTTTTTCCTTAGATGCTTATCCTGAGTTCTCTCGGCCCCAATGTCCCTGAGTCTGTCACTTTTATTCATGGAAAATAATTTGGGAACTGGAAGATGGTAAGATTTAGGGGCTGTGTATTTTCCTCTCACTTTCGCGGCCCCTGAATCAGCACAGATGAAACCCTAGCAGTGGCCAAAACCCACATTCTGAGTCAACCCTTTGGCATGCCCCTAACGTGTACAATGTTGGTTACACCTGGCATCCCATGAGGGCTGGTGGAGCTTGTGGGCCCACAGGGCCCTCATCTAAATGAGCTGCCCAGATATCTGATACTGTTAGTGAAGAGAATCTTCTGGAACAAAATGTGGCTTCTCGTGATCTCTCAGAATCTTCACTCCACAAGAACTTCACTCCATGCCTGACTTATTTATTGAAATCTCACATTATTTGTATGATGTACATGCCTCATCATAAAACACTGTCTGTCACAAGGATTTGTCTGTGCTACCAGTCACACTTTTCTCTGTCTTCCCAGTTCCTCTGTGTACCTGGGTCAGACAACACAATTTAGGGCATAATAACTGTACCACGTATAGCATCTTTTAGGGAATTAAAGTGCCTGGCAGATCTTGCATCGAACCTCCTGGTTATATCTTGGGGTAATCTGTGTTCTGGCAAAGACTTGAAATACTGATTCGAGAATGGGGTATAACAGACTATGGAAACTTTCAAGGGCCGTGCCTTCCTGCCAACACCAAGTTCTCTCAGAAGGTGCCTGTGGAAGGTTGTGCATTGTTGTGGTGGTTGAGGAAAGCTGGGATGAATAATCAGTGCCATCCAAATGTCATATGGGAGGGTTGGAAACAGACTCCATGGTGTCCTTGGCATAAGGACATAAGCAGAAATGTTCTCATTTGCAGGCATCATCTCCTTTGTGGGTGATTCCACTCCAGTGAGTATAGAAACGGAGATAATGATGGAGCAGGTGAAGGAACATTACCAAGATCTCAAGATCCAGCTGGAGACCAAGGTTGGGGGAATGAGGGAGGCTACAGGGAGATTCGGGTGCTTCCTGCTGCATGCCAGAAAGCTTCACTCACACTGTGCTGATGGTTCTGTATGCACATGTCTGCCCGCAGATCCCCTACTCTGTAGTAAGCCTGCTCAAAGGAAGAAAGTTTGTAAGGAAAGGAAAATAAAATTGACATTCAACCTCAAGCCCTCTTTTGAGGAAGGTGGGACATAAGGAATAACTAATAATGAGAGAGAATAGGGTTGTTTGTCTGGAGTGTCACAGGGTTACTGCTGAGGCCAGACCTCTCTGCTTGTTCTGCCATTGGGGAATCATAGCTCCCAGCTTTGTTCAAAGATGAAATGGCTCCGGGCGTTGCCCTTGCTGGGGTACTCCATGGCTTCGTGGCCAGGAGCTCCCTGGCCAAATCTGTCTTCTCAGTTGAATGTGTCTCCTGCTCTGATATTGGATTGTGGTCGGTTTTGTTAAAGGACAGTGACCATGACTTGTTATCAGGGACCAGATGTCTCAGTCTGAATAGCAGTGAGTCAGGGCCACCTCTGTCTTACAGTCATCCCCTTGGGTTCCCTGGATGCACTAGCTGGAAGCTTCTGCAGTAACCTTGCCCCTGTGGCTAGATAGTATTCATTCACACCAGGGCCGCCAGAGTGTTCAGAGCTTCCCCGCTGGGCTTTTGAAGGCTTGTCACACAGCCTTTCTTTGCTGCTTGGCCAGGCAAGTAGCCCAGCTGGTCCCCAGCCTCTCTTCCCCACCTAAGGGAGCTGTCTCAGAGGGCTGATGGAAGGTTATGGGGATAACTAAAGCCTGCAGCCACCTGGGCACTTGGGGAGCCTTGAATATCATGGGCATGGCTGTCCCCTGCACCTCATTAGGTCTGACCCACCCACTCTTTGGCTATCCCACCTGGCAGTGTCATACTTCTTTGTTGTAGTGTCAGTAAGTCATTTTGAGAACCTCCTTATTGACATTGCTCATATTTCTCTTCTCAGGTAAATTACTATGAAAGGGAAATTGAGGTGATAAAAAGGGACTTTGCAAAGGAGAAAAAGGAAATGGAGCAGACTTTCAGGCTTGAGTTCAGTGTGCTGGAGGATCAGAAAGCCGACCTGGAGTCACTCCATGTGAAATCTCAGGAGGTCATTAAAGGCCTGCAAGACCAGCTCCAGAGTGCAGCCCACGGTCCTGAGCTGGAGAGGAAGTTCGACCTGGAGAGGGTGGAGATGGAGCAGCGCTACACACAGGCACTATCTGGCCTGGCCCAGCAGCTGGCCCAGGAGAAGGACCAGCTGGAGGAGGAGCTGCACCAGAGGCATCAGCACGAGCTACAGCAGATCAGGTCCAGTGCCACTTCCTTTCAGGATTTCACGTCTCTGGTTTCTTGCCAGGAACCAAAATTTAAAGTTGGTTTAGGCAAACTGTTCAGAGTGGTTTTCTTAAAGCACATGGGTGAGCACTGAAAGAATAGGCCATCGTAAAAGGATTTTTACTTTAAATTTAAAACATATATTAACTAGAGCTTAGGGATGAACCAATTTACTTTATAGAATTTTAACTCTCTGTTTTCACCTTCTGCCTCAGACTTTCTGGTAGCAAAGGAGAATATGTTCTTCATCATTTAATAACTTGTTCTAATTTTCTGGGATGTGGTGTTATAGCACATGGGGAAATAGATAAAAGATTTAAAAGCCCTAACACATTGGGAAGGACCATTAATTGGGGTTGGTGAGATTCTTTAAAAGGCTAAAATGTATGAACAAGGGAATGAAAAGGTTTATTTGGTCTTTCGTGTCCTATAGTATCATGGTTACATGAGAAATACCCCCATGCCTATTCCTTTTCGAATAGATATGACTTAGTAATGTAACTAGTTATGGCAGGGGCAGTGCTGGTCAGCTAGCCCCTTCCTGTACCACGTAGAATCTTGAATTCTCCCCATCTCAGGAGACGATGGTCACACCCCATATGTGTTGGCCCAGGACTGAGCTGACAGTTCACAGGTAAGGGGCCCACTGCACACCTGCAATCTTCACAGAGGGCCTCTGTGTGGACTTGGCCAGATTCTGATGTTGTTACTGAGTAGATATGGCCCCAATCACTACACTAAAAGCAGGATGTCAAGTGACTTTCCTGTGGAGGTCATGCCCTCTGACTTGAGTGAGGTGGGCGCTCCCTTTCCTTGTCATGAGGATTGGGGGTGATCTGAATCCAGGGAGGTGCTGAGAAAGAATAAGATGTCCCAGTCTGCGCCTTTGCTCCTTTCCTCCCTGTGTTCCAAATGACATCCTCTGGGGATTGCAGGAACTGACTGACATTTACCTGGAGATAAGTCATTTTTAAGTCATGTGCTTCTCCTGAGCTTCGTTATTTTCTCTGACCCCAAGAAATCTGTGATAAGGGACTGGACCAAAGCTCCCTCTAGATTCAGCAGAGGGACAGGTACAAGGTGGCCCCCTCCTGCCTGTCCCTAGCTTCTCGGGCCCTGGAAGCCTTGGCCTTTGTTGAGAGGATATTCTCCCTCTGCTCATAGTCCCCTTTTAGCTTGAAGGTAGAGCCCCATCTGGCTCAGGCTATCTGTGGACAGGAGCAGAGAACATACCGTCCCAGGCTCAGTGCCCTCATGCAGCCCTTACCTCAACTGTGACTCCATTCTCCCAGGGCTTCCAAGGCCCCAGTTCCACCAACTTACAGGGTTTTCAAGGGCAGTTTTGACTATGGGTGAATTTCACTCATCTTACTAAAACACTAGGCCAGTGCTATCCTTAGAACTTTCTGTGATGAGAGGCATCCCTGTGTCTGCTGTGTCCATTATGGCAGCCACCAGCCACATTTGGCTAGTGCGACTAAGGTGCTGAGTTTTAATTCTGTTTGCTTTTAATCAGCTAATATTTAACAGTTACATGTGTGTGTGGCTTCCACGTTGGCTTCTGTATATGGAAGCCAATCTCACTGAGGGCCAGTCCTCCAGTGGCCTCTTTAAGGAAGGTCCTAGGGCATGGGTGGAAGTGCAGGAGCCATGGGAGTGAGAGAGGAAAAAGCAGAGGAGGTCCATGGTTAGAATAAGAAAAGCCCATGTGGCTTTTCTAAGGTCTTGGGCTTAGAGCTGCAGCCTGCAGTGCCTGTGACTCATTCTGTTTCTGTAGGAAAAAGGTGGAAGTTGAGTTGAACCAAAAGCTCTCGTGGATGAAAGCCCAGCAGGCCACCTGCTATAAGAACTTATCACTACAGTATCAGCAGGAGAAGGAAGAGTTGCTGCAGAAACATCTGCTGCAAGTGAGAGAGATGACAGAGTAGCTCGACCTGGAGAAGAAACAAAGGGAAGAGAGGGAAAAGAAGATCCTCGCATGCTGTGAACAGCCACAACTCGAGCACAGGAATTGATGAGTGAAGAGCAAGCATAGCTTTGCAGGTCCTTTGCCCTTGAGAAGGAGAAGTTAGTTAGAGCTCACCTATAGGAAGCAGGTGGAAAGCCTTGCCTGGGATGCAGAGATGCTGTGACCCAGCAGTGGCAGGTGGTGAGCAGGACAGTACAGGTGGCCCCATACCTCTCAATGCAGGCATGAGGGAGCAGCCTTGCCATGTAGATGCCAAGCAGAGCCCAACCCCTGCCCTGGCAGCCAGAGTGCCTTCGAAGAGCCTCGGCCACAGCCTTGGTGAGATCAGTTGGGATGTGCTCGACCCCAAGAAGGTGGGTTTTGTTCCCACAGGAAGGTGGTTAAAGGTGCATCCATGTGGAGTGGTTGGGGGAGCAGTCCGGGAGAACCTACTGCCTTACGCTGGTGGCCGAGCCGGCCCAAGCCACCCAGAAGCCCAGCAGCTGCTCTTGGGAACTGAAGGAGATGCCTCGAACACTCAGCCCCAGAGGGTGGTCTGGGGGAAGACTGAGAGGCAGCAGGCTATTCTTGAGGAGCAAGCTGGGAACCCAAGCGGGTAGCTGGTCCCTGAGGCAAGCCTTGGGGCAGGCCTCAGAGGAACAGGCCCCGTGTAGCAAGAGCACCCTGGAGTGGAGG
>NW_006442489.1:203740-275690 GCF_000325575.1 Pteropus alecto
AGGAATGAGGCTAGAAGGGGCACCCTGAGCTCTCACCACAGGCTCACTGGCCCCCAGGCAGCGTTGCAGAAACAGCTTAAGACCCTGGAGGAGGCAGAGGCTAAAACTCCCGTAGGGAAAAAGAAGAATGATGTGAAAACCAGACTTCTGCAGCTGGAAAATGTTTGGGCTCTTGAGAAAGAAGCAAATTCAAGGGAGAACAACATGTTTGGTGTCTCCCCATTCTTAGAATGCCAGGCTACACTCTCTAACTTCTCTTACTACTGACTCTACGCATGTACTTTTCTAGCCAACCAGCTCGCAGCTGCTAACAGGGTTGGTTATGTAACCCTCGTGCCTGTTAAGGGTTCGTAACCAAACCCCAACCTCAGGCATCCCACGGGTCACCAAGTGTCCAGGGAGTGGACAGAGGGAGCAGAGATGGCCTTTCTGGGCAGCTCAGTTGGCTCTAGTGTCCCCTGCCATTGTCCTTAGGAAGCTCTTGTTGGTCTTACAGGACAAAAACAGACTGCTTGGAGCCCCGCTTCCATCCTCGGACATCTGAGTCCTCTTCCTGCTAACGCTGAGCAGGACCCATCAGTGCATATGCCAGTCACTGTCCTTGAACTGCAAGTCCCTGTGCTGTTGGAACAGCAACAGAGGAGGCTCTCCATTCAAGAAAAGGGCCCCTCTGCTACTGTGTTCGAGGCTGCCTGATACCACCTAGGGGGCTGAAGGCTGGGCATGAGTGCCCCAGTGGGCTCTAGATGCTGCTACAGCTAATGCCTTCAGGGGCAGCCTCAAGGCAAGGAGGTAGCCTAGAGATGTTGATCTGTTGGCAAGGTGCAGAGAGTGCCTAGACGTGCCGCCAGGCTGGCACTTGCTCTGTTTCAGAAGCCTGGAATTCTAGAAGGGCTTTTCCAGATGCTGCAGAGCATGGCTTCAGGTGCTCCTATCCTGGCTCTTCGGGAGATAGGGCTACCTTGGAAGATGTTATGGTCACTTGCATACCAGGCATGGCCGTGTGACATGGTCAGTGCTCTGAGTGCAGTGTCATTGGTTTCATTAACTCCCATACAGCACACCCGTGAAGTGCCTGCCTCATATGGAGTTGGAAGCTCCATGAGATATTGTGTCACTTGTCCAAGCAGGTGATGCTGGTTTACAGCAGACCTGAGTCTGTCCTGGAGTGTGATCACAGGCATGTAGTGAGACCTACATTTCAGCTCAGGCACCGGTTCCTGCACCATGCACAAGTTACTTCACTGAAAAAAAATAGAAAATCATGTAGGATTTATGATAAAGCAAAAGGACTAAATGTCAATGCACTACCCAGCTTAAGAAAGAAAAGAGCATAGCTAGAAGCCCCAGGGCATGTCCTCAAGCTTCCTTGCTCCTCCAGGAGGTCACCCACGAAAGGGCTGTTGATTGCCATCTGGGCATTGCTTCATGCTCCTGTGTCGTATGCAGGTGTCCCTGAATGACATGGATCCTTGTTTATGGTGGCCTGACTTCTAAATCTCATCGTCCACGAAGTGGAGATGGTGCTGTGCCTCAAAAGGGGCGTGGAGCACAAGATGAATGTATGAACATGCACCAATAATCATGGCTGTTCCATAGCAAGCCCTCCACAAATGGAGCCTGGTCTGGTTTCAGGCCCAGCATGAGCATTTTGGGGATGTGCTCCATGTGTGAGTCCACAGCTGCACTCATGCATGGAAGCAGCCAGTGCCTAGAATCACACTCTGCTGTTCCTTTCAGATACTTCCCCATGGACAGATATATATGTCCAGACTTGTGCTGTTCAGATTCTCCACCCCCGTCCCGAGTGGTCTGTCACTCACTGACTTGAGTCCTGGAAGGCTGCCCTTGTCCTGACATGCTGCACTCCCCAGGCTGTTTGCCCCACAACTACAGTCACAGTTCAAGTTTCAGCAGGGTCTTCACTTATTTGATAGTGTTTATTGGGCACCTTCTATGTGCTAGCACAGCTAGGGATTACAGCTGGGAGCAAAACAGATGTTTGGAACTTTCATCCCCAGAGGGAAGCACCATGGTTTTTGCATGTCCCAGTGTTAGGAATCAATGTGCTATCTCATTTTGAGGATGAGGAAACAAAGGCCATGCTACTCAAACCATGTACTTTTTTTAGGGTCACATGCATGTGTGGTGAAAGCCTACAGGAATGTATAGAAATGAGAATCCAGTTCACACAAAACCTGCAGCCTGAAGGAGCAGACGCCCCTGAGTCCACCAGCATCCCTCACCCCCAGGCTGGGCCCCCAGCCCCAGCCCCTGTTCTGTGAAGGCAGGTCTTCTGTCCCTAGCACCAGTCAGTGGGCCCTTGGCCACAACTCCAGTGTTCTTGGTCTTATAGCCACTTCTAAATAAACAAATGGGACCATCTCCCCAAACTGCAGCAGCCATAGGAACCCAGGCTAGGTGAAGGTCAGAATTCCAGGATCTTGAAGGCCATGGTGAGGATATTGACCTTTATCATAAGAGAAAGCAAAGTCCAGAGAGTGACATGACCACATTTGGGTTGCAAAAGAATTTCTGTCAGCAGGGATGGCCTGAACAGCCATATGGCCTATCTACGGTCACCTCTGCTCACTCTTGCTCTACACACAAACCCTTTTAACTTTTTTTCGTAATCATTTGAGACCCCTGCCCTCACCTACCCACCCTGCCCACCACACACACCTGCCTTGAATTAATTTGTTTTCCATCCTGGAGCCAGAGTGACAGTTTCAAAACACAGACCTCATTTGTTTTACGCCCCTACTTGAAACCCTTTGCTGCTTTTAAAATTTCAATGACTTCTATTTCTTTATTTTTCTCTTGAGTTCCTCATGAGATAAAGTTATACTTATGCTTATGAAAGAGGTGCTTATACTTGATATTATAAGGATAATACATAAAATAAACATGAGATCATGTGACTGAGTATTTTTAAATTGAAAAAAATATGAGGGAATGCCAGATAGAGACCTATTAGGGGGAATAAATGTCAGTCAGACCAATATGTATTAAGAATACTCTAAAAAAAAAAAGAATACTCTAAGCAGCAAGTATAGATAGGTTTTAGCTGAGTCATCTGTGATATTTATTGGTAAATTGCTCATATGCCATACATCAATGATGTTGCTGAAGCAGAGACTCTAAGGGTCCTCAGAAGACAAAAGTAGCTCCAGGCAGACTTGGTTCATGTAGTAGCTGTTCATACTTAATTTTTTCTCTTGAAGAATCCACCTGATATCAGATTTCTCTCCATAAATCGTTGTGGCCATCTTCCTAGGTTTCTCCTCCCAGTACTGTGACCTCAGAGTATAGGATGGGGGGTAGAGGGCTCTCCTTAAATATGAAAATGTGCCGCGTGTTTGAGTCTTCTGATTCCTTGTACTGTTAGCTCCATGCTGGAGTTCATTAGTGGAAGATGAATATCTTTTGCAGTAACCTGAGGACTCAAACCCAATATTGTGCATCAGTACCAACCACAGACACACATTGCAGTTAGGATATAAGATGCAGGAACAGTTTTGCTATAAACACAAAGTAAATGGAACCAAGGTGCTGAATACCTTAGTGAGTTGTTAATTGCGTAACCATTTTAGAAGCTAAGAAAGCTTTCTTTTCTGTAGCTTATTTCTAGGGAGGTGCAAACCATAGCATGTTAACACTGGTTAGAGGAAAAGGAAAAATGTGCCATCTAAGAAAGGTGAAGTATAGACGTCAGGATCGCCATGCCTTCCAACTACAAGATCAGACTCAGGTGGACTGTATGTGGTGGCCAGTGCCTGGAGTTCCCACTCTTTCTTTTTTCAATTTTCATGCAGAATTGAGTTGGATAGGCTTTCTGAAGAAAACATGTTGTTGAAAAATGAGCTGGGAAGGATTCAGCAAGAACTTGAATCTACAGAAAGGACAAATGATGCACAGAGGTAAGGGCCCTTGTCTCAGTGGTTCCACTTGGAACTTCCAGCCTATGAAATGTTTTGTTCTTTGTAGAATGAGCTTAGATGGTATTGCTATAGAAAGTGATACTTGTTCACAGATCAAACCATAAATGGAAAACCATAAGTGGGCGAGCTGTACTGACCTCTGACTAGCCTGGACAGGCATATTCCCGTCCAAATGTTGGCAGCCATCTTCATTTCTGAGTGCTTGGTCTCAGAAGTATGCAATAGAGAATGCGTGCATGCTGCAGCACAGGCCTACTTATCTCTGAAGTCGATGTACATGCAGTTCTCACCCCTATAGAAATATTCCACACCATGCTAAGGGATGGGGAAAGCTTCAAGCATTTGTGTAGGAGTAAGAGATGGTCCTGAGGCCTTTCTAGGCAAATAGAATCTGTTCGTTCATGTCCTGATAGTAGTTTCAGCTGTGCTTTTCTCAATGTTCATTTCTGGTGTATCAGTTTTAGTGAGTCAGAGTCAGGGGTGAGGGGTGAGGATGGGGACGGGGTGCAGAGAACTGAGCACTGAGGCAGGAGAGACTGTTGGGGGGGGGGCTGGACACAAAATCTGTCAGTGGATTTCTGCTCTCACTACCGCAGCCTTATCTTATCCAAGGATAGTTGGCTGACTTTTTTTTTTTCCACCTCTGAAATTGAAGATGAGCTCAACTCTTAAAATGCTATTTTGATAAAATTGCCATGATGATTAAAATATGAAATCTAACTTGTAGTCAATAAGTGATTGCTATTACATTATAGCAATTCCGAAATCTAAGTTTTTTCACTCTAGAAACCATTTTTTCCTTAAATTTTGCTGCCAGCACCCCTTAGCAATAGGCTTCAGCAGATGTAAGGCTGTTTTGGTCTTTATTTATGCTGCTGAGAGTGAAGTCACATGTTGTGCTAATTAATGTGTACAATTGAGTAAAGTCACGGAGCGTGTTTGTTCTATATTATTGGCAGTGTCCTCTGGTTCTGAGGATTGGGATTTGGATTGGATTAGCAGCAGCAGCATAGAACAGTAACAGAGCTGTGGCTGTAGGGTACCAGGAGCAGATGTAAGAGTGTTATATAGCTACATATCCAAGCTACTGAGGTAACAATGCGCCATGACCAGGAAAAACGAAACTGTCTGCTCAGCGATATTGTTAATTTTGTTTCTTCAACAGAAAGGAAATTGAGGTTTTAAAGAGAGACAAAGAAAAGGCCTGCTCTGAAGTGGAAGAGCTCAACAAACAGGTCAAGTATTGATACCTCCTTTTTTTCCCTCATGATTTTGAAATAATTTCAAACTTAAAAAAAGAAGTAGAGAACTTTTTTCTGAAAGATTTGGGAGTGAGTTGCTGACTTGTCAAACCCCTCCCCCCTCAAAATCAGGAAATGAATATGGATGCGGAAGCCTTAAGTCTCCTACCCTTTGCCAGCTGTCCCACTCATTCAGAATCATGCATAGCATTTAGTCTCCTTCAGTCAGTCTGTCTTTGGTTTTTAGGACCTTGGTACTTTCAGAGATAACAAGTGATTATTTTTTAAAAAGTTCCTCAGTTTAGTTTGTTTGATGTTTCCTTGTGATTAGGTTTAGCTTATATATCTTTGGCAGAAATGTTCCAAAAATAATACTATGTTCTCATTTCATCCTGTGAGGTTTACAGTGACTTGTCCCATTCCTAGTGATTCCTGATTAGGTAGTGTTGGCGAGGCTATTCCACAGTAATGTTACTTTTCCCTTTGTAATTAATGAGTATTTTATGGGTAGATACTTTGATATTATGTAAATATTCTGTTTTTCATCAAACTCTCACCCACTTAGTTTAGCATACTTTGTTTCTTGGTAGAGTCAATTATTACCATGATAGTGGCCAGTTGGTAACTAATCCTACCATTCCTTTGATATTTATTAATTAGTATTCCAGTATAAGGAAGAGCTTTTTCTTTTCTCCATTTATTTATTCATTTATTTCATTATATTACTATCATAGGCTCGTTTTATTCAATGGGTTATTAACATGTTACCCTCAGTTACTGATTGCTTCTAGACGGCTGTCTTCTCCCTGTGTCTTCATATGGTCTTCCCTGGTTCGTATCTGTGTCCTAATCTCTTCTCGTTAGGACACCATCATATTGGATTAGGGCCTACTCACATAACCCCATGTTACCTTAGTCACCTCTTTAAAGACCCTATTTCTAAATATAGTCACATTCTGAGGTAACTGAGATCTAGGCATCATAGGAATTGGGAGGTGGGACACAAATCAGCCTATTACAAATATCATAACCAAGCTATTGACATTGATACAATCCATGGATGTTATGCAGATTTCAGCGGTTTTACTTGTGTACTCGTGTGTGTGTGTGTGTGTGTGTGTGTGTGTGTGTGTGTGTGTGTTAAATTCTACACAGTTTTATCCTGTGTAGGTTCATGTATCCAGATACTGAACAATTCTAACTCCACAAGGATCCTCATGTTATTTTATAATCACATTCACCTCCTTCCTGCCCACCTACCTTAGGCTCTAACCCTTGTCCTTTGCTTCTAAAATTGTTTGATTTAAAAATGTTATATAAAAGGAATCATACAGAATGTAACCTTTGGGACTGACTTTTCTCATTTATCATACCCCCTATAGATTCATCCAAGTGGCATGTATCAGTAGCTAGCTTCTTTTCATTGCTGAATAGTATTCCAAGGTATTGATGTTCCACAGTGTGTTTTGGCACTTAAAAAAAAGATAGCTGGGCTGATTTCAGTTGAGGGCAATCGCAAATAAAGTTGCTATGAACATTCCTATGCAGGTTTTTGTATGCACTTAAGTTTTCATTTATTTCACTGGGATAAATGCCCAAGAGTATAGTTACTGAGCTGCATGGTAGTTACATGTTATATTTTATAAGAAACTGACAAACTGCTATCCAGAATGGCTATAACAGTTTACATTTCCACTAGCAATGTATTTTTTTTTTTTTTTTCAGCAACGTATTCTTGATCCAGTTTCTCCATATCCTTGCCACCATTTAGTGTTGTCACTATTTTATTTTGGCTACTCTGATAGGTGTGTACTGAGACAGAAAATCTGGAGAGGCTGAAGCTAGGTATCCCCTTCTCACATTGATTCCATTCTGGTAAAGTAGTTTCGTTTGAGGACAGGATAACAGAGTGCTGTGCATGTACTTCAAAATGGGCACTGTATTAGTCTGCTCAGGTTGCCATACAAAATACTACAGACTGGGTGGCTTAAACAACAGAGATTTATTGTCTCAGAGTTCTGGAGGCTAGAAGTCCAAGGTCAGGGTGCTGGCTGATTTGGTTTCTGGTGAGAATTCCCTCCCTGATTTGCAGACAGCTGCCGTCTCACTGTGTCCTCACATGGCCTTTCCTTGGTGTGGACACACAGAGGGAGAGAGACTGCTCTTCTTTTTCTTCTTATAAGGTCACAATCCTATCAGATTAGGACCCCACCCTTTGAGCTCATTTAACCTTAATTACCTCCAAATACAATCACATGGGGGTTAGGTCTTCAATGTATGAATTTGGAGGAGGGGGAGGAATGTGCTCCATAGCAGTCACTTTATTGTCTCCTTGTTAGAAGCATGAGGGCATTTTCCTGATGAGGCTCAGGAAAGTTGGGGGCTCCCCGAAGACTGGTGTCCTACGACTTTTTAACTCTCAAACCAGTCCAGTCACAGTCTCCAGCATTCGTCCTTACAGTTCCGGTTTCCTGTTGTGTTTCAGCTGCAGCCATCTGCTATTGGTAAACTGTGATTCTCTTTGCCTGACTTCAGTTTTCAGGGCATTGGTTTTTCCGGTGACCTCAATTCTCTGATGAATCTAAGAAGAATTATTGATTTTCAGTTTAGTTAGCTTTTTTTCTTATTGAGAGAATGGGAATGATGAATTCCAAGCTCTTTACATGCCAGACCAGAAACCAGAAATACTATTATGTTTTTAATTTGGGTTTCCACATGCTCACTGTTAGGACATACAAGTACAGTGGATTTTTGTGTGTTGATCTGCTTCCTGTAACCTTGCTGAGTTTACTTATTAGTTCTAGGAATGCTTTTGTCGCCTTCATCTTCTTAAACCCCTGCTCCATCCCTGAGACAAGTCTCCATAGCTCTTCTCTCCTAGCCTGCCTCTTCCCATGCCTGGCTCATGAGAAGTTTCTGTTGTGGAGATGGCCTCAGATCACTCATGGGCAGGTAACTTGTCTTGGCTCCCAGATTTGGGTGTTTCTTTCCAAATGGTGAGTATGTGGTAGTCTTGCTTGGGACTTCTTGATCAGGAGGATAATTCATGGATTGATTTAAGACGAAAACTTCAGACTCTGCTTCTGCCTGAGGACCAGCTGTTCTGTAAATGACCCATCTGGGGATTTCTTGGCCCCAGAGAGCAGCTTGATCCCTTCCCTGTTCCAGCTTATGTCTAAGACATATCTGTAAATGAATCATAGGTATCCATTTGCTTTATTTCCCTCAGATTCTTATTATGAAAAACTGTAAACACACAGAAAAGTTGAAATGATGTACACTGATCAGCCGTATATCACAACTTAATTCAACAGTTGTTAGCTGTCATATGTGCTTTAGTTGTTTATATCTGTCTTTGTATTTCTGTGCATGTGTTTGTGTTTTCTGAACCATTTGAAAGTAAGTTAGAGATATAATAATACTATTTTAGTGGGTGTCTCCTAAAAATGAGTGTGTCTTCCACCTAACCACAGTACTGCTGTCACACCTAACAAACTTAATCATAGTTACTTAATATTATCTATCCAATATTCAGACCATATCCACATTTCTCCGATTATTCAGAAATGTCTTATATAGTAGATTTTTTGGAACTGGTATCCAGTTAAGGTTGACTTACTACATTGAACTATCAATGCTATTCCAGATTCACTGGCATAAAACAGGTTCTTTACTGTGCTCTCAGAGCCTCTGGGTCAGTGATTCAGACAGGGCACAGAACAGACAGCCCATCACTGCTCCGTGACATCAGAGCCTTGTTTGGGAAGCCTGGATAGCTGGGGTGACCGAGATAGCTGAGGCTGGAATCATTTCTCCATGTGGCTAGGCTACTGAAACGATTTTTGTGAGGTGTTATCAAATAGTGAGTGTTCTAGGGGCACCAGGTGCAAGGTGCAAGGCTTCTGACCCCACCTCCGAAGTCACTCCATATCACTCCCACTAAGACCCCACAGAGCCACAGGGAGGGACACGGGCTCATTTTGGTGGGCGAATATCTAGATCACATTGCAGAGGGGATGTGGGATGGGAGAGGTTGTTGAGGACATCTTTGGAAAATACGGTTGGCTGTGATATGTCTTTATAGTCTTTTTCATCTAGAACACCTGTTTCTCCCCCATAATGCTGACTTTTTAAAGAGACCTGGCAGTTGTCTTGTAGGTCATCTGCCTTGTGGATCTGTCCAGCTGTTTCCTGATAGTGTCATTCAGTCTGATGCTCTGAGCTTGTTTTTCTTTATAAACTGGAAATTAGGCCTGAAGGCTTGATCACATTCAGAATAAACGTTTAGCACAAATATCCATGTGCTCAGGAGACAGCTGCTGATATCTCATTTTGCCTTCTACAGTAAAATCCAGATTAATGCAAGTTAGAATTAAAGTAGTGACCAACATAAACACACCTCCCAATGTGCCCTGAAGAGGACACAGTGGCACCTGAGCACTGCCTGGGTCTAATCACAGGGAGCATCAGACTGACCTCAAATGAGGAACTGTTAAGGGAGAACGGGAGGGACTGTGTTGGTCAAAAATGTCAGTGTCATACGAGATAAAGGCTGTGGAAACATTCCACATTCAGGGAAGCTAAAATGACCTGACAGATGAAGGCTCTACCTGATCCTGGACCAGTGGCATGGCAGCCACTCCCCTTCATAGGAAATGTACTGTAGGGCTGTGGCTCTGAGAACCACTTTGCATGCGTGTGCGTAGAGAACGCCGACCACAAAACATGAGGACAATGCTGTCAGCCAGTGAGCCTGGGTAAAGGGTACATAGATGTACTCTGTACTAGACTTGCATCTGTTCTGTAAGTTTGAAATTATTTCCAAACAAAGACTTTAAATAATAAAGATGAATAGAAGAAAATCTACTAGTGTGTATAAACCAGGAGTTGAAGAAACATTTTATTTCTGGCTATTTATGTAATCAAGGCTGTCCCAGAGGACAAAGGTGAATGTATTTTGATTACTGAAGAACAATTTTAATTTTCACAATAAATGTTATAAACACAATAGAGCTTCATACCAGATGTTAACTGCCATGAACTTATGTTGTGGTGAAAATACCTCTACCCTCAGTTCTGAGGTTCTAAGGAAAGGACAAAATGATCAATTTACAGAGAAAGAAATGAGAAGTCATTGCAAGAAAAATATGTAGGCTCACTGAGCTTGAATAATCTAAGCTGAAACAACTAGGTCCCATTATGTGCTTATCAAACCCTCAAAAACATAGAAGTTGTTATTAGCACAGTCCTGGGGAAAGGGTGTGTTGTGTGCGTTGCCAAGTGTGCTGAAGCTGGCTCAGAGGATGCCACTGAAAACACCTGAGCTGCTCACACCTCGCCTTGAGAACTTACAGGAAAAGCAAATAAGCAAAAATACGGCTTATCTGAAGATATGCGTGACAGATAGTTGAAAATAACTGGAATTTCCATGGTGAAAGACGGTAGGGCTTACTTCCTAGTTGCTGTCTCAACTCACAGTGCATTTGTTTATCCACCCAGGGAGCATTTGTTTAGCATCCACCATCTGCTGGGCAGTAGTTAATGAGAAAAAGCAAAATATGCAATTTAATCAGCACTTACACCCTGCTGAAAGCTACATTTATGTATTTAGTGACAAAGATCAGAGGAGATTTTGAAGAGATTAATTTAGGGTTTATGAATTTAAGTTTAATTAGGGTTTTTTCCTTCAAATTGCTTATAATAATGTTAGAAATAACCATGGAAAAAGTGAGAAAAACATGAAAGATCTTCGTAAGTGTGGTTTGGCGGTTCGTGGTATATAACCACCTTCTGGTGGTCCAGATGTGTCTCATTTCTTCTAGGAATAGAACAGGGTTTCACATGCTTGCATTATTGCTATTTATGTTGGATCATTCTCTGCACTGGAGGATGCTGAGCACCTAACCCACTAGCTGCCAGTAGCAGTCCCCTGTCCCAGCTATGGTAACCAAAAATGTCTCAAAACATTGTAAATGTCCCCTAGAGAAAAACGGAAATAATCTCTGTGGTCGAGAACCACTGAAATGATCTGAATTGAGCTGCTGGTTTTAAAAAACAACTTTTCCATCTTTGTTTCAACCCTTTTTGATCTAGAGTCAGAAATGCAAGGATGAATTGACCCAACTTAACCACAGAGTCCTTCAGCTGGAAGAGGAGGTCTCTACCCAGCAGGCCCGAAATGAGAAGAACTGCATCACCATTCAGGTATTAACACAGAGACTGGAAGAGGCTGGATGCCGGGTAGAGCTGCAGGTGAGAGTAGTGGCCTGTGGGTAATGGCGCAGAGAGGAGCGGGCATGTTAGAGTAGCAGCTTAAATCAGAAACAGCCCTAAAGTGCCAAGAGGTGGGCACTGCCCCTGTAAATGAAGGGACAGACTTAACTAACAAGCAAGCCCTGGGAAATATGTGGACTTAAACAGCTTTTGCAAATTCCTAGTATCTAGAAAAAAGTAGCAGAAAGGAATTAAATTCTGATGATAGGAGAGTAAATTGGTACAACCTCTCCAGAGGAGTTTAGCAAAGTATGTATCAGGAGCCTCAAAAATGTCAGTATCCTCTGACTTCATGGATCTACTATGAGAATTTTACCGGAGCATCGTGTAAAGACTTAGCTAGAAATATTTTCATTGCTGTGGTATTTGTAATAGCAAAACAGAATTGGAATCGGCTTGAATCATGTATCAACAGTTTACTGAATGAGTCAGTAAATTATGGTATAGCCATTAAAAATAGTGTTTTCAAATATTTAATGTCATGGGGAAAAGATCAAGATGTAATAAGGAGGAAAGCACAGCATACGACACTGTACCAGTCTCATCGGTAGAAATGCTGTGTGTAGGGGAAGGGCTGAAGAATGACAGCACGATGTCAGGTGTGGTCCTTGGGCTGCTGGGATCATGAGTGATTTAAATTTTGTAATTTTTGGTATTCTGTAATTTTCTGAAGTTTCTGCATCAAACATGTATTAGATTGCTGAGATATTTCTTATCCTTGCGAAATTGATTTTTTTAATAACAGGGTGACCAAATCCAAAAACTTGAACACCTGAACAGGAATGTCAGAGCCTAAGACTATCAGAGCCACAGCTGAGAGAGACCTTTGAAGAAAGTCAAGACCCAGTGGGTGTATGTGACGGCCTGAGGTGCTGGGCCCATCCCAGAGACATTTTTGGGCCGGCCTGAAGTCACACAGCTAGTGGGGCACTTACCAGGCCCAGGGCTGAAGTCAGGCCTACTCCAGGGTTGGGTTGACCTTGAGCAGACCATGTGAAGAGCTATCCCTCAGTTTACCTCCAAGGGAAGGCCAGTAAGCATGCCTTTGGGTATGCCCTCTATAGCAGCGGTCCCCAATCTTTTCGGCACCAGGGACCAGGGCTCCTATGAGAATCCGATGCCTGATGATCTGAAGTGGAGCTGAGGTGGTGATGCTAGCTCTGGGGAGCAGCTGCAAATACAGATGAAGCTTGATACTTGTTCACCCGCCACTTACCTCCTGCTATGCAGCCTGGTTCCTAACAGGCCATGGACCAATACTAGTCTGTGGCCCGGGGGTTGGGGACCCCAGCTCTACAGAACTGAGCCAGAGGAAAGCGTTGGGGTGGCCTCTGAGGAAGGGAAATGGTGTCAGATCCAAGGCAGCCAAGAGGCCACACAGCAGAATAGACCCCATAGGTAACAAGCTCTATGCTCCTGTCTCACACATATTTACTTGTACACGGTGAAGCCCTGAAGTTACACTTGCCTGTGGGTGTCACACCGCTGACTCCTCTCTCCTGCTCCAGCATTTAGCTAGCTCTTGCAAGGCCCAGGAGGTACAAAGATGGGGAGGCAGGAAGTTCATTTCTGGGGACAAACAGGAACCTTGGGGTGCTCTGACAGTGTGAGGTACAGGAACTCAGAGTAGGGGTAGCCATTTCTTCCTGGGGGAGCCAGGTATTCCAGCAGGAGGAGAGAATAGCAGGTATGTAATAGTGGGAGGTGTCCGGAGGACCCAGTGCAGACTCAGATGTGGGGTACACTTGGAGGGCCAGGAGGCTGATGGGGAATAAAGAGGTACACTGGGACAGGCCACCCCAAGTACAGTATGGAAGGCGTCTCTAACTCATGTGGCTTCAGTATGGTACCTGAGCACCTCCCTCTGCTGAGCCTCGCTGCAGGTTCCCTCTATGGCTCCTGGCCCCATAGCTGGACTTGTCCGTGGTCGCCTGGTGTGAGAGGGTAAGATGCTCAACGCTGTAGAGAGGTCAGCCTTGGTATAGGACCCTCCAGGGCTGTGGGGGGCTCTCAGTTTTCCCACTGTAAGCACGCACTTTCTCAGAGGTGCCTCTGTGTATTTAGGGGTTCCCCTCTCTATTTTTAAGCCTGAAAAGAATCTTGAGAAATTGCCTTGGCTAGTTTGAACCCTTTGAAGCTAAGGAGTCAGCCATTGTTACTGGCACAAGATACTTTAGCAATCTTGTTGTTCTGAGCTGGTTTCCGCTTCTTTGTGATTTAGAGGATGATTCCCCACCCCCACCCAACCCCCACTGCCAAACCACACTGATCAAAGTCCAGAGAAGGGAAATAAAGGTGTCTACAGAGTAGTTAAGGCACCTCTGGTTATGCCGTGGTAAGGATGAGCATGGAGCCATGTGGCAGGGAGCCAGTGTTGTCACTGGTATACCCATAGGCGGTTCCAGGAGGCACATCTAGGAGGTCACAGAGCTGAGCGAGTGGGACAGGTACTAGCAGGATAGCAGTTCATGTGAAGCTATAGGAGATCGCAGCACTGTTTTAGATTTTCTAAGTCCAGGGCAGGAGGGATGTGGAGATCAGGAGCCAGAGGGCAGGGGGTGCTTTCATGAGGGAAAAAATTAGAGCAAAGCTTGAAAGGTGGGTAAATTTAATGTTTGTAAAGCATAAATTCTGGCGAATAACCTTTCAGTATTATGCAAATGTTAAGCTAGACAAGAGAAACTATTATAGATTGTGACAAAGAAATTTAATCAGAAATCCTTTAGAAATACTTGGTATGTTTGGGGAAACTCACTTTGGAGTCATTATGATTAATTTTTTTAAGACAAAGCAGTCTGCCAATTATCCTTAAACTATAAAGAGAAAACAGTTTTGTGGCTAGTGACACAGCATTTTTAACTATTACTCTATACAGATGAAAGGTTATCTATAGTTACTCAGATTTGTACATTTCAGCTAATTTCCATTCTAAAATAAGTAAGCCTGAGATGGATCCTTTTTTTAAGTATAAAATATTGGTCTGTAACCTCCTTTTGTGGCAGGAAGAACATAAAAAACAGCTTAAAGACACAGAAGAGCAGGTAGAAGAGATGGAAATGATTTTGAAGAACCTGGAAATGCTCCTACAAGAAAAAGTCAGTGAGCTGGGAGAGCAGGTGAGTGAGGGCTTCTGTCAATGCACACGCATATCCTCTTTCAGAACTTTTTTTTTTTTCCCTTTTACGGGTATTCAAATAATTGATCCAGAAAGAGACTGTCTTGTCACAGAATGCAAGAGAACCCCATGTTCATTTGGAGCCACTGAATCTGGGGCTCTGTTTAAACTTCATTTTCAGAATCTGTGCAGTTTTTTTTCAGATTAACAAAATCAATAGAAAACTGATTTTACTAAATATGTACCCTACCCTGTTTGCACATTGTGTTTATTTTCTTTTGTGAATTGTTTTAAGACATTTTTTGAGGTATTCACATGACTCAGAAAGGACATTCATTCATTTGTTCATTCAGTCATTTAGCAGATATTTACCATGCACCTGTGTATATCAGGGCATTGTTCTAGGTAAACCCTGATATGAGCCCTCAAGGACCTTATTCTGGAGGCAAAGACAGACAATAAGATAAATAACTTCAGGTTCTGAAAAGTGCTCTGAAGAAAAGAAAATGGTGATGGGTGGGAGCTGGTGGGGATAGTCATGGGACCACTCTGAAGAGATGGTGTGGGAACAGACACCAATGACCCAGCCATGGGATGGTCTAACTCTGTCCGCCAACAAAGAACAGGTTGGCGTTTTGGAAGGGAAAATGTTCATTGGATGGGGCTGTCCTGTGCATTGTAGTGCTAAATGCCAGTAGCACTTCCAATCGCTAGGACACCTGTGTGCTGGGGGACATGCTGGAACCCCAAAGAGGAAGTGCATTCCAGGAATAGGGTCAGTGCAGACAAATGTCTTTAGATGTGACCAAGCATGGCACGTTGAAGGCCACTGAGGAGGTTGCTGTGGCTGGTGTGAACTGATGGACAGATATAGATAGGCAGGGCTCCTGCAAGGTCAGTAGTTTAGATTTTAATTTAATTGCAATTAGAAGCCATTGGAAGTAAGCATGATGACCTATGTTTTTAAAGCAATCACTCAGGGAAAAAAAGAAATCAAGGGCTGCTATAGGGAGCAAAGAAGAACGACAAAAAAGGTCATATCTGCCCTGATCAACACAAAAACTTCGTCTCACTCAGCCAGCAAGTTAAATCAGTAAGGACTGGTGGAGCAGCCAGCACCCCGGGTGCTGAGAGGAGCGGCAAAGCTAGAGGCGAAGGAGAGAGAGAAAAGGCAAACACCAGCCACTCCAGAAGAGTCCTGTTGGCAGTGCAAGAGGAAATTATGCGAAATGTGGTTTTGGGAGGCCAACTGAGAGGCCATGCTATGTAATAAATATTTTACTACATAGTAATCGAGTATGGTTTATCTGAGGAATCCTGAGCAGAGCCCAAATGGGATGAAACATTTGGGCTGCCTCTTGTTCCTGAATCATGGTAGAAAGTTTCCAGGCTGAGTCAGTCACTCTTCTAGGTCTGTTCCCTTCCTTCCCCACCTTCCCTGGATTTGCTTTACCATCCACTGACCATCTGTCTCCCTATGCTCACTTTCTCTTCCAACTGTCACAGTCTCTTGATGACTTCCCCTTACAGTCACTCCCTTGCACACTCAATTTATCTCTTCTCACCTGGTCAAACCTCAGTTCTGATTTAGTCTTCTGGCTGTTGTCCACATACACAGCCTGCAACCTCTGACTTGCTTGCACTCCCCTCTCCCCTCTGACCTCTAGCACCTCTTCCCTGTCCTCTCCCCTGGGATCACAGCTGGTCTCCTTGGAAGACCAGAAGTGCTCAATCCAAAGCAAATGTACACTCTCACCTGGCCTGTGCCATCTCACCTGGACCCTCCCCAAGCCCCACTTCCTCTGGGTCCTACCAGTTCTCTGCTCCTTTTAACAGAAATCCCTTCAAAGAGTGCCCTGGTGGTTCACGCCTGCCACTGACTCATGTCCAAAACTTTGGAGTGTGGTAAGCTCCTCCCCCAACCCACCCCCACTCACACTGTCCCTATCTAGTCTACCAGCCCCACCTTCAGAGTAGAGTCAGAACCCAGCCACTTCTTACCCCACCTCACCTCACCCCACCACTCCCATCTTCATCCTTGGAATCCCTTTTCCTCCTCTGATCTGTTGTCAGCACAGGAGCAGCAGAAGTCCTTTACAAAAGTGTTTGAGGTGCTGGCCCTACTCTGCCTAGAGTCTTCTAGTCTTCCCAGGTCTTTCAGAAAAAAAGGCAGTTTTTATAGTGGTCTCCAAGGTTCTGCAAGATCTAGTGCCCTATGTAGCCAGCATGGCCTCTCAGTTGGCCTCCCAAAACCATGCCCTCTAGCCACAGGACTCCTGGCCATTGTCATCCACAGCATGAGGCAGCCTCTAGGTCCTTCCATTTGTTTCTCTCTCTGCCTAGAATGTTCATGTCCTGACAGCTTCATGACTTATTTCAGTACTTTATTCAGACCTCTATTCAAATGTTGTGCAGAGCAGCTCTCATTTACTTCAACCAAAATAGGAACCCCTTCCTCAGCTGTCTGTTCCCAGCTAGGTTTTCTCTTAACACTTCTCACCATCTGACACTGCACAGTTGTTTCTGATCTGTCTCCATTCACTAGAATAGGTGCTCCATGAAAGCAATGTTGTTGCTAAAGCAGTGCTTGGCACATGATGGGTGCTCAGTAACTACTTAATTGAATCAAATGTTGGCTTAAGAAGCCCAAAGCCAGGACCTCTGTGCCTTTGTATCTTGAATCAGGACTCATGACTAGAGTGGCCTTGTGTCCTCATCACTGAAGCCTCTACGGCTGTTGTGTATGGTGACCACGCTAGTTTGCAAGCGTGAATGCAGTACCTCAGTGTGTCCTGGGTGACGTGATGGGTCTACAGAGCACACTGGGATGAACTAAGCATTTTTGGCACTCTTGACAAATTTCTTGTTTTACATTGTCCTGAATAGTCCTTTTTGAGGCCTATGGATTTTAACTTTTTATGTCTTCATTTCATGGTAAAATCAAAAAGTTGACTTAAATGTTCTCTACCACTGTTCTGAGATTCTCAATTTCCTCTTCTCACGCCAGGATAACAAAAATTGTCATGACATTTGATGTTTGTATCAGATCTGTAAAAAACCCCAAATTATGGTTTGAAAAAAGATGAAAGAGTAAAGGGGGACAAGCTAGTAGTGTGTAGCATTTCTGTACTAGATTTACAGTAAAGTATGGCTTTCTCCCCTTAGTTTGAGAAGAACACAAAATCTGATTTGCTGCTCAAGGACCTCTATGTGGAAAATGCTCACCTGATAAAAGCACTTCAGGTCACTGAAGAGAAGCAACGAAGAGCTGAGAAAAAAAACCGGATCTTGGAAGAAAAAGTTAGAGCTCTCAACAAACTAATCAGTAAGATCACTTCAGCCTCCCTCTCTGTGTAAAGACTGCTTGTTTCCCTGGAATTCATTTTGAAAGAGCATCTTTTAAAATTAAGCCACTGTGTTGCCATAATTTTCTATGGCTCATTGTTCATGTACCCCTGGACATATGAGCCAGATGTTGGGGAAATAGACATGTTGGAAAAAGACTACTTTTTAAATTAGTGGTCCTGAGTAATTTCCTGGTAAAATTCCCAATTTCATTCACTGGTGAAATCAGGTTATGGGGCTCTCAGCTACGAATGACTAAAAGAAACTGGTAAAATAAAACAATTTCGATGTTGTGCTTTTGACTTTGGCTTCTGAGATTAAAATGCAAAATTAGGGCTCTGTACAGTTTTGCCATTCCACTGTTCCTGCTTTGGGTTTAGTCCTCTCAATGGTGGGTCTATAAAAACATTTCAGAAAGGCTTTCACTCACTGTGACTCACCCAGCAGTAAAGGACAAAGGAGGGAAAGCCCTTTCAGTTGTTCGGGAAGTCCTAATATAAGTCTATGGACTCAGGGATGATGGTATTTATTGTGAATGCAATCTTTTCCTCACTGAAATATCATACTGGAAATTCTATTACATGTTTTAAAAAAGCATAGGTTTATATTCAAAATACAAGTAAATTATGGTCATTTGGTTTATCAGAATAAACTACTGTAATATGAAGAGTCACTATTTGCAATAAACTTTTCTATTAAAATTGATTTAACTTCTACGTTTGTTTTTAATTATGATTTCAAACACAGAAAAAGTTTTATAAGAAACACTCCTGTGCCCATCAACTAGATGACTAAAAACATTCTGCTACAGCATTTATTTTTTAAAATTATTTATTATTATTATTTACGCCTACGGCATCTGGTCTTCCTATGAGGTCTCCTATCCAAGTACTAAACAGGCCCGACCTTGCTTAGCTTCCAAGATCAGACATTGGGCTTGTTCAGGGTGGCATGGCTGTAGACCATGGACCGTGGCTCCACTGGGTCACAAACCCAGGACCTTTTGTGTGTAAAGCAGACATGCTAACCGCTATACTATGGAACCACATCCTCCACTACAGCATTTTAGATAGAAGTGCTACGCCTAATCTCATTCCCCTTCCTGGAGGCAACCACTATCCTGCAGCTACTGCATCCTGTCCCCTGTACATTTACTATATGTGCTTGTATGAGAAAAATCTTAAAGCACTATAGAAAGCTCAGTTCTTGGACAGGAAGACTCAACAACATTAAACTGATTAATGTACTATATTCCCAATAAAAATACAAATAGGTGTTTCCTGCTCCAATCAACTACTTGTCTCAGAATTCAACAGTTCTGTTTATATGTACAACTAGATAAGCAAATTAAATAATCTGGAAAACTCTGAGAAAAGAGCAATGAATGGGGATTAGTTCTACTAGTTATTATAAAATAGCCAAGTCTCAATGGGTTACATGGGTATATACATTTGTCAAAACTCATCAAAGGGTACACATCTTCATTCACTTTGGGCTTCTGGCTAGGACTGGAGTGGCAAAGAGTTTGGATCTAATAGACCTGAACAACACTATCGACTAACTGACGTTTATAGAACCTAACAGCCAATAATAGCAGAAGTGCACCTGGAACATTTACCAAGCCAGACCATATTCTGGGCCTTGAAACAAATCTCAAATAATTAAAAGGATTCCAGTCATGAAAAAAGTATGTTCTCTGACCAAGGTGAAATTAAATTAGAAATCAAGAATGATATCTGGAAAAATCTGCAAATATTTGGAAACTGAATAACACACTGCTAAATAACCCACGAAGCAAAGAAGAAATCAGTGGGGGAAATCTGAAAATATTTTGAACTAAATGAAAATGAAAACATACCAAAATTGTTGGGGTGGAGCTAATGCATTACTTCGGGAAAAATTCATAGAATTTAATACTTAATTTAGAAAAGAAGAAAAACCTCAAAATCAGTAACTTCAGCTTCCACCTTAAATAGCTGGAAAAAGAAGAGCAATTAAACCCAAAGTAAGCCGAAGAAAGGAAATACTGAAGATTACAGAGGTCAAGAAACAAAGAAATGGAGTTGGAAAACAATATGCTACAGATTAAGCCCAGCATCATGGCTTGTTTTTGTAAACAGTTTGGTACAACCAGAGCCTGTTTTTGTGCTACAGTGGCAGCCACTAGAGACTGGCCTACAAAGTCTAAGATACAGAAAAAGTTCATTGATTCCTACAATAGAAAACAAACGGAAAAAAAAAGCCAATGAAGCCAAAAGCTGGTTCTTCGAAAAGATTAATAAAATTGGTAAACCTCTAGCCAGGATGATCAGGATAAAGAGACAAATAATTCACCAGTAGAAGAAATAAGATTCACTACCGAATCTACAAAAAGTATAATGCATGTTATGAACACTAGGCCAATAAATTCAATGGAACAGATGGAAATTAGCAAAAAGCTCATTCCAGAACAAACTGAATTGCCCTATTGCTATGAAAGAAATTGAAATTGTGTTAACTTTCCTACAAAGAAATCCCAGGTCCAGATGTTTTAAATGTGGATTCTACTAAACATTTAAGGAAGATATAATACCAAGTTTATACAAACTCTTCCAAAAAATTAGGAGGAAGTATTTCCCAACTCATTCTATGACAGGGTTACTCTGGTCCTCTTAGACAAGACTAGAAAAGAACGCTACAGTCCAATATCCCTCATAAACACAGATACAAAAATTCTAAAAAAAATTTCAGCAAATCAAATCCAACAAAGTGGGGTTATACTGGGAATGCAGGGTTAGTTTAACATTGGGGGAAAAAATGTATCAAAGATCAACATCTTTCCCCAAAGAGACTCATATCCAAATGGTTCTATAGGTATTAAAGCTATTTAAAAGGTTACATTTCTATTTAAAATAGGCTAAAGTACAAGTACCAAATCATTTTACGTACCAGACATTGACACCAAAGCTGGCTGTGGTGGCCGCTCAGTGTTCTCGCCTTTGTGTGGTTCATGAAGTCCCTTCACTGAACTGGGCAGCCTTTGACCATATGCACTAATGGGATGCAGTATGAGAGGTAGTCCAGTACCAGGCCAAGCCTTTCAGAGAACTAGCAGTGCCCACTTCCATCCTCTTAACACTGTAGGAGTCCTGAACTGCCAGTTAAGAAGCCTAGCCAACTTGCTGGAAGGAACCATGTAGAGAGAGAGATACCACACAAAAATGGGAGGTGGAGCCACCCAGCCACCATTTTGGGGGCAACAGAGCCCCCAAGTAAGATCTGCCGAACCACCAAGCCGAGCCCAGACAACCACAGAATGATGACAGCTAATAACACGGTGTGGTTTAAAGCCTCTGTTCTGGGTGGGTAATTTGTTTCATAGGAACGGATAACTGACAACACAAAGTATAGACATACATACAATTCGCAAATGTGTCCCCCTTCTAAAACACTAGAAATCAACATGACTTAGTTACAAAATTCTCCAATAAAATAAATCAAATATTGCAGTTCGCCGAATGATTAATACAGCATGGCCAAGAAGAGTGTAACCCAAAGAATGCAAGTAGTTCAACAATAGAATTCTATTCATATAATTCATAACATTAGGGAATTAAGTGAGAAACCATATGATCATCACTCAAGTTCTAAAAGTGCATTTGGAAAAATCATACTTGTTAATTACTACTTTGTTTTTAATTATGGTATTGATTTGTTTTAAGGCTTCAAGTTACATGTGGGAAGCCATCAGTTTTGGTATTTTTTTACTAGAGAAGCATGGGATACAAAGATTGAGAAAGGAGACTATGGCTTTCCAATCAAGTCATGAAAAAGATAAGCTGCCAAAGGGAATGGAGATAATGCAAATGCAGAAGAAAGGGACGAATGTATGTATACAACTATCCTTTTCATATTCATAATGGTAACCACAGGCCAAAGATTTAGAACTGAAGTATATAACACAAAACAAGAAGGACCAGAGGGAAAACCCACAAAAGCCAAACAAAATCAAGAAAACAAACACAAGAACAAGGAAGCAATGGAAACACCGAGCTACCAGAAAGCAAAAGATAAAATGGCTACAAGAAGACCTCATATTTCGATAATCACCCTAAATGTAAATGGACTGAACTCACCAATAAAAAGGTAGAGTTGCAGAACGGATCAAAAAACGAAACCCAACCATATGCTGCCTCCAGGAGACACATCTCAGCTCCAAAGACAAATAAATATAGATTCAAAGAGAAAGAGTGGAAAATGATATTTCAAGCAAATGGCAATCAGAGAAAAGTGGTAGTAGCGGCACTAATATCAGAAGAAAAAGACTTCAAAATAAAAAAGGTAAAGAAAGATACTGAGGGACACTTCATAATGATAAAAGGAATCATGCACCAAGAAGACATAACACTTATTAATATCTATGCTCCCAATCAGGGAGCCCCGAAATACGTAAAGCAATTACTAACAGAACTAAAGGGAGAAACACACCAAAACACTATTGTTGTAGGGGCGCTAAATACTCCACTGTCGGATGTGCAGAGATCACCCAAACAGAACATCAATAAGGAAATAACGTTCTTAAAGGACACATTAGACCAACTGGACATAATTGACATACACAGAGCCTTCCATCCCAAAACAGCTGCTTATATATTCTTCTCTAGTGCACATGGAACATTCTCTACAATCGACCACATACTGGGACACAGAAGTAGCCTCAACAAATATAAGAGGGTTGAAATCCTGCCAACCATATTTTCTGATCATGAGGCTTTGAAACTAGAGGTCAACTGCAAAAAGGAGCAAGAAGAACCACAAATACATGGAGATTAAACAACATGCTACTGAAGAATAACTGGGTCAGGGAAGAAATAAACAGAGAGCTCAAGAGATACATAGAAACGAAGGATAATGTAAAGGATATTGATAGTACAACATATCAAAACTTTTGGGACACAGCAAAAGCAGTCATAAGAGGAAAGTTCATATCATTACAGGCCTATCTCCAAAAACAGGAACAAACCAAAATAAACAACCTAGTGCTTCATCTTAAAAAACTAGAAAAGGAAGAGCAAATGAAGCCAAAAGTCAGCATAAGGAAAGAAATTGTCAAAATTAGAGCAGAAATAAATTGAAAACAAAAATACAATAGAAAAAATGAATGCAACAAAGAACTGGTTCTTTGAGGTTAATAAAATGGACAAACCCCTGGCTAGACTCACTAAGGAAAATAGAAAAGTATGCAAAAAAAAGTAAATCAGGGACGAAAGAGGGGAAATTATGACTGACATTGCAGAAATACAAAGGATCGTACAAGAATACTATGGAAAAGCATATAACACCAAATTCAATAACTTAGAAGAAATAGACCAGTACTTAGAACAATGCAATCTTCTTAGACTGAATCAAGAAGAACTAGAAAATCTAAAGAGACCAATGAGCAGTATGGAAATTGAAATAATCAAAAATCTACCAAAAAGTAAAAGTCCAAGACCAGATGGCTTCGCCAGTGAATCCTACCAAACATTCAAAAAGATTTAATACCTATTCTCCTCATACTCTTCCAGAAAATCAAAGAGGAGGCAATACTTCCCAATTCATTTTATGAGGCCAATATTACTCTGATACCAAAACCCAGTAAAGATAACTCAAAAAAAGAAAACTACAGACCAAGATCTCTCATGAACACAGATGCAAAAATTCTTAATAAGATACTAGCGAACCGAATACAGCAACATATTAAAAAGATTATACACCATGATCAAGTGGGCTTCATCCCAGTGGCACAGGGATGGTTCAACATAGCAAATCGATTAATGTGATACTCCACATAAACAAATGAAAAAATAAAAATCATATGATCATATCAATAGATGCAGAAAAAGCCTTCAACAAGATATAGCATGATAATATTTTTGTGTTTTGCAATGACACACACACAAAAAATACCTAGGAATAAATCTAATGAAACATATGAAAGACCTATATAATGGAAACTGTAAGACCCTATTAAAAGAAATTGAAGAAGATACAAAGAAATGGAAAGTTGTTCCGAGTTCTTGGATTGGAAGAATCAACATAGTTAAAATGACCTTATTACCTACAGCATTATAAAGATTTAATGCAATCCCTATTCAAAATCCCATCGGCATTTTTTAAGGAAACAAAACAAAAAATCACCAGATATGTACGGAAGCACAAAAGACCCCGAATTGCCAAAGCCATCCTGAGAAAAAAGAGCGAGGCTGGAGGCATCACTCTGCCTGACTGCAAATTATACTATAAAGCGACAGTAATCAAAACGGCATGGTATTGGCAGAAAAACAGACACACAGACCAGTGGAACAGAATCGACAGTCCCGAAGTAAACTCATATTTATATGGGCAAATAATTTTGAGAAAAATGCCAAAAATATACACTGGAGAAAGGAAAGCCTCTTCAATCAATAAGTGGTGCTGGGAAAACTGGTAAGCCACCTGCAGAAGAATGAAACTAGACTGTTATCTATCACTACACACCAAAATTAACTCCAGATGGATTAAGGACCTGAATGTAAGACCTGAAACAACAAAATGCATAAAAGAAAACAGGAACTAAACTCAAGGACCTTGGACTTAAAGAGGATTTTATGACTTTGACCTCAAAGGCAAGGGAAGTAAGAGCAAAAATAAATGAATAAGACTACATCAAACTAAGAAGCTTCTACTCAGCAAAAGAAATTGTCAACGAGGTAAAGAGAGAACCATCCGAATGGCAAAATATATTTGAAAGCAATGCCTTCAATAAGGGCCTAATATCCAAAATATACAAAGAACTCATACAACTCAATAACAACCAAAAACAAACGATCCAATCAAAAAATGGGCAGAGGACCTGAACAGACACTTCTCCCTAGAGGACATACAAATGACCACCAACTATATGAAAAGATGCTCAACATCGCTAGCTATTACGGAAATGCAAATCAAAACCACAATGAGATACCATCTCACACCTGTTAGAATGGCTATAACAGGAAAAGTAATAAGAAATGTTGGAGAGGATGTGGAGAAATAGGAACCCTCATACATTGCTGGTGGGACTGCAAATTGGTATGGAAAGCAGTATGGAGGTTCCTCACAAAACTCGTAATTTACCCACCATATTATGATCCGGCAATCTCTCTACTGGGTATTTACCCCAAAGACTTGAAAACTCATATTTGAAAAGTTATATTTTACACTGATATTCATAGCAGCATTTATTCACAGTGGCCAAGACATGGAAGCAACCGAAGTGTCTAAAGATTGGCTAAAGAAGCTGTGGTACATATTTACAATGGAATATTACTCAGCTATAAGAAGAGATGAAATACTGCCATTTGCAATAACATGGATGGACCTTGAAATAATCATACTAAGCGAAATAAGCCAAACAGAAAAGGTAGAAAATCACATGATAGCACTAGTATGTGGGATATAAACTGAAAAGCAACAAATGAACAGGACAAACAGAGAATCAGGGACGTGGACCTTGGACTAGTGGTTACCGAAGGGAGGGGGAGGGGAAAAATAAAAAAATAAAATGTTAAAAAAAATCATGTATATATAGTATAAAAATAATAAACTGGCATTTAAAAACAAGATAAGCTGCCAGCTATTAGCAGCAGCAGTCAACATTTTTCTGAACGTTCTAGACAACAAAATCAATGTGAAAAAGAAACGAGTTTATATAAATAGAATGTGGTCAAGTGATATCATAATTTGCAACTTTCATACATCAGCCAAAGCCAGCTAGAAAATATAATAGAAAAAAAGATTCCATTGATATTAGCAACAAAAACTAGAAAATAACTGGGAAACCACTCAAAAGATATAGGATTGTACTTTATGTATGTAACCAGCTTAACAGCACATGGGATGGTGGTATTTAGCAGGTAAAGGGGGGACTTCACTTTCATTTTCTACATTGTATATTTTTTTAACTACACATATTACAATCACAATAAGAAAAAAATGGTATGTTTAAAATTCTAGCCACAATTCTAAATAGCCTGTCAATGTAAATCAATAAAACCTCTAAAATTTCAAATTTTCAACTAGTACACATTAACTTCAAATAAGAAATATACTTTATTTGGGGAATTAAACACAAAAGAACATCGTATAATTTAAGGTTAGAAATGATAGTGAGCTGGCAACACGGTATTGGCCTTCACAGTCATTTATTCTCTCAGGTGACTCACGTGGACTTGAGGGCTCACCTATGTGCATAGTTCCATGCGCTCTTAGGAGTAAATAGGAAGTGACTACAGACCCACAGTTAAAATATCAACATCATCCATCCCATTCACTAGGAAATTTTCCTTACTTTATCAGCAGAGATTTAGAAGAAAATCTGATCTGTCTATGAAAAGTATGGGAAGACATTATTTTTTTTTTTACAAAAAAAAACATTTATTCAGCGTCATGATCAGACTATCACATTAAGCAATCAAGAGCATAGGTGCAAAAGAAAAAATTAAAACACTTTGTAGGAATGTTTTTATACTTTGCACAGAACAGAAACGAAAATAACCTGTTATACAATTATAGTCACAAATATACTCCAAGTTTTTTGCCCACACACATGAGTATTGTCCAAAACATGTCTTCTTTGTAGCAGCTAGGCCCTGCCACCACTGTGGTTGGCCAAGTTCACAAATCTGTTATAACTTGTAGCTTTCCTGTCACTTCTCTGGCTCTCTGGGGAGAAATTATTTTCAATGATGAAAATAATCTGCAAAGGGCAGCCTACTGATCTAAGTAGGTCTATTATAAAAACATACAGATCCATATCCTAGGTAAAGTGTCTCTATAACTTGATTTTGGCTAGAAACATTCCCCTATATAAAAATGAAACTGTGTATACAGTGTGTATGAGGTACCAGGCTATCTAGTCTTAAATTTGAATGCCTATTTCAGATTACTGGCCTGGTCACAGAGGGGACTAGTTGGGAAAGGCCACTAATCACTAGGCAGGAGCACTCTGCCTCTCCAAATGCTACCATTCACAGTTCATTGGGCAATGAAGCTGCCTTCCACTTAGCTGACCGACTCTTCATGTGACTTTTCTGTCAACATGAATCTGGAGGAAAACTGTACCAACTTTCTTTCCTAGCCCTAATTTCTATTTCCCTTTCTAAACTAAACTGGTGATACTGGTGTTAACCCTACAAGCTCACAGACAGGCATGAGGCAGAACAGCTACCACTGTTGGTAATGGGCAAAACACTGTGTCCTTCCTTTTTTCCTTCCCAAATAGTCACACAATTGTCATTAAATATGCTGAAAATTTTTATAGACCATCATCTCCACCTGCCCCTCTGATTTGGAAACATATTCTAGAAAATCAGTTCCCTGGTACACAGTGCACACTACCAGAAACAACACAAGATGTATCAGGACCTACTCTCTCCCTAAACAGCCAAGTGAAACTTTTTGTTTAAAAGATTCTAATGTAATAAATGTTTACTTTCTTTAAAAAAAAAAAAACACATATACACACTGTAGTAACTGTAGGGATGTTATGATTATAGATACAGATTACAAAAAAGAGGAATCATGTACAATATAAAAACAAACCATACTCTTTAGCCAAGTTTAGTCCTGGTTATATTAAAAAATGTAACTTTTAAAACCAAAGAGGGGTGGGGCGAGGGAGGGTAGAGAAAGAAGTGTAGAAGTTTCTGTGGATGTGTTCAGCCTTGCACCACAGGGAAGCTTTTTAGTCCCTCGGCGTGAGGTCATGACAGGACATGTTCCAGAACACCTTGTCTAATCAGCTGTTCACACTTCCACCGAGGTAGAAAGTGCTAAGGGGAACAGATGGAGGAGAGAAAGAGAAATGATTGGAAAAGAATTTCAAATTACATTTTACATCATTTAAAAGCAGCAACTGATTACACATTTTTCAAATTCCAATATATATATAGTTAAAAGCTAAACTTAAAGTATATTTGCTGTAAGACCAATGAAGGAATATCTCCATTAAACCTTTTCTAGGATTTTGTCTAACATCTATTCTAATAACATTGGCAACTTTTTTCCTGTACTTTTCAAGGATTAAAGTATTTGCAACCTATGAAGTATATACTTTTCGTGCAGTACAAGAAGACACCTGTACCCAACTAACAATGGTCCTCCATATCCTGAGAGGATACCATTCTCATCCTGAAGTGGAATCTCCTTGTCCGATGCTCTCTCAACACATGGGGCCATAAAACAGAAGTGAACATTTCCTAAACTTTGGAGTGTAGAGGTACAGGAAGCAAGGCAGAAAGGCTTTCCAAACAAATGGGTGACCAAAGTAATATCAAGGAAAAGACAGACATACTTGGGTGAAAATGAAAAGCAGTATATTAGAAGGTACAGAGCAAATAGCTTTAGAAAATCACTGTAAAAGAAGAGATTACCAAAAGTATTCAAGAAAGCAAAATTCAAAAGTAACTTCAGCGGCACTGTGCACCTAAAAGTCTTTCCTCAAAAATTCAAAGGCCTTATGTGAGACCTGTGACCAAATAAATGCATCCAAGCCAGTCATCAAGACACATGGTGCAAGGATTACTACCTAACTTATTGAATTCTTAGAAAGCCTTGAGAACGTAAAATGTTAAAAAAAAAAAAAAAAAAAAAAGGGCAGGAAGCATATTGAGTTGTTTATTTAACAGTTATTCCAATGTCTTCTAAAAAGTTTCTGATTTCTAGTTTGCCATATTGACAAGCATAAATGAATGTATGATAAGAAAATGTCTCGCTATTAATGTTTATTATAGATTCCATAGAAAACATTTTAGATGTGGTCAGACATTTTAGAAGCCCCTTAATATCAACTATAGTAGATTACATGTTTTTAAAAATTTCCCCCCTTTTAAATTGAGGGTAGGGTGATACTGAGAAACAAAGTTACAAGCATCATCAAGAGGAAGGCATGGTCCACACAGAAAACAACTATTAGCAGAGGAGGGGCTCAGCTGGGTTTCCACCTGCCCCAGCCCTACCTAGGTACTCCCTGCTGCTGAGGAATCACACCACATTTAGTCTGAGCACATACTGGGTGGGAAGATTAGCCATAAAGCTTGAGAAAGAGATTCAATCACGAGATGTGATTTAGGAAGAAGTGACATTTTCTTACATCTTGCTTTATCTCGTGGACCAAAGCTTCACATTAGGTCCTCCAGGAATACAGATTTTTATGAGAACATTAATTTATATTAGTATTAATTCATTAATATTATTCAATTCATTAAGCATACTACTTCTAAAAGGGCACTGGGAGGGAAATTTTGCTTTAATTACCAAAGATTTTAGAGTACCTTGAAAATCTGTCTTTAAAATATTTAACATTTGTTTTACAAACTTCTAAAAGCTCTGAGGGTACTCATCCGCTTAGGGAAATAAGCCCAAGAACCACATGACCTGAAGCATTCTTTTACTCCGCAGCATAAACAGACTTTATGTTTTTTGCCACGGTTATATGTTTTTGTCACAGTTTATAACAAGATAGGAGGCAAAGAGAGAAAGAGTAGGTTTCATTAGGTCATCTTTCCTCCTGTACTGTGACTACAGAAAATTAAGATAAGATTAAAACAAATTTAGCTGATGTGAATTAATCTAATGAGAACTTGAATATTTCTAAGGAAACAATATATTGAGATTCTTAGTAAGAAAAACAGTTAAAGTTACAACTTCACAATTTCAGTCTTTCCTATTAAATTGTTTATATATTACTTAGAAATTTTTGATCCATATCACTATGTTTGCTAAAGAACTAGGATTTATAAGTATAAGTTGAAAATGAGTACTTATCACCTTTTTAATTAATTATAATTTGAAGAAAAGAGCTAAATCCAGTATCTAATAGTGCCTTAACTGGAATAAGGCCCACTGTGATAATTTCCCTGGAAAATGCTTAGTGTTAAACACAAGTAATATTCCAGTAAATGAACCTTTTCTTACTATATGCAACATTTGCCTCAACATGTCTTTATATTTAGAAAAGTAGTCTAAACATAAACATAATGCCTAGATATAAATGATCAACATAAGGTGAAGTTTATTTTGCTACTGATATCAACACTCTTATAAGGTTTAAAGTATCTTAAGACAAAAATACCTGGCTATTTTTTTTTAATAGGACTGAAGTACCATCGTCAACTTCAAATTCTCCATAGTCTTTTAGACATCGCACCTGGAAGGAAAAACTGATGTTTTATCTAAATTATTTTTAATATGTAGTGACCATAAAATAAATAAGGATTATATAAATACCCACATAGTAAAGTACTAGGCTTTCTTTCAGTTTGTTCCTTCTCTGTGTACACAGGCCTAGTACTCCTACTGGGTTATTTTAGTGGTTCCAGCTGTCTTGTTTTGATGGGGAGGAAGAAAAGGGCAAAATCTCAGAATGTGTATGTGTATGTCACACTGACAGCAAGGAAAACCAGGGAGCTGCTAAGGGGAGATATCATTGCATTGTTTCCCCTCTGCAAATCCTGAAATATCAAGCAGTTGAAATATATATTTACAAAGAAATGAGAATGTTTTAGATCCACTCCAACCTGCCTCCTATAGATCCCTCCCATGAGATAACAATATCTGAGAACAGGTCATAGGTAAGTCTCCAAAATTTGTTTTAAAAAGATTTTTCCAATCTCTTTAGATATTCAGACTCCTTCCCAAAAATAGTTAGAAGTACATCATGAAAGAGCAGATGCAGACTCGTGTTATAAGATTTGAGAGATTTTTACTCAGAAGGTAGGAAGTATAAAGAAGCCTTTTAATGACGACTTCTGCAACTGCAAAGAAGGAATGTCCCTAGAGAGGTTACAGAACTAGCTATAGCTCCAGGAGTTGCTACAGGAAACCAGGATGTTTTTGTTTTTCAGAACTCAAGACTGGATTTTATTTTCCTGAGTAATAGTGTTGGTATTAGTAAGGCCGACTCCAGCAGCAAGTTTCAGTCATTTACTTTTCCTAGATAATTTCCTCATGTCATATAATTCATCCAGAACCTTACCATGACTCCCCAAAGTATTTTAACTGAGTTCAAGAAATACTATTTTAGAAAAATCCCTACTACCACTACTACCTTTTTACTTCCTTAAACATATTACTGAAAATCTCAAACATATTCAAAAGTAAAAGTAAATAGGCTAAGATTATGAAACTCAATGTCCCATCAATTGGCTTCAACAATTAACATCTGGCTGATCTTGTTCCCTCACCCACTTCTAGATTTTGAAGCTAATCCTAGACACAGACAATTTCATCTATGACTATTTTAGTATCTATTTCTACAAAATTAGATTCTTTTTAAAAATACGATCTCAATACTATTATATCTTATTAAAAAAATTAAATTATGAAATATCCAGTTAGTATCCAAATTTTCTAATTTATCCCATAAATTTTTTTACAAGTTGCCCTGCTCAAATCAGAGGCCAACCAAAGCTGCACATTACATGTTTCTGATACGTCTCAGTCTTTTTTAATCTAAAGAGTTCCTTCTCCCTTTTCACTTCTCCTTGGCAATCTGTTAAAGGAACTGAGTAGTTTGTTTGGTAGATTTTCTTGTGGATTCCTGTGGGGTCATTTAACATGTTCCTCTATCCCTGAATTTCTAGAGACTGGATCAGATCTGGTCTAGTTTTCCAGCAAATGATGTTATGTATGTCCTGTTGCAAGACCTCACACAGCAATGTCTAGCTGTCTGTCCCTTTTTGGATATGTGGACCCCAAGAAGAAAGGTTCATTTGACGTATCCAAGAAAATTTTACCTGCTGAAGTGGATTCCCCATGGTCAACTAAGGGCCCAAATTTGATAAATAATAAGAGCCTAGCAGCCATTTGCTGACAGGGACTTCTTCTCACATACACTGTATACCAAGAAGAATCTCAACTGAACTCTGCTTCATTCATTATGTCCCATTTGTTTACACTACGAGCCAACCACAGCAGGGAAGCCCTGGTTTCATCTTTTGACCAATGGACTAAGACCTGCCCTGTCTATAACTACACAAATTATATCCTCATTTGCATCTATACCGACCAACCAGAACTGCATGATTTGGACCAAACAGAACTGTACAATTTGGAAAGCTCAATTACATGAAACAGACCAAAACAGGAACTGTGGGCAAGAATATTCTCTATAAAAGGTGACCTCTCAGTGGAGAGGTCTCAGTTGTCTCAGTGGAGCAAACTTTCAGTTTCTGCCAGATACACCGCCTCTCCCTGGTTTGCAAACTATTACCTAAATAAAGTCTCCTCTTTTTCACTCCAGTGCCCTTTGGATTTGTTTACAGATGTTAAGATTGATCAGTAGGTCCAGGTGTTATCCAGACCCATTCATATCCATCCACTATTAAGGTCTCCATTACCTTTCCACCTGTTTTAGTAGCTATTAGCCTCCATGTGTTAGGGTTACGAAATGTCATTAATCTAGTGCTTTTATTCTTATTGCATTTATCAGTGGGAATTTTATAAAGAAGAAATTTCCTTTATAAATAATTTGGCTACCCCGAGATAGTCTGTAAAGCAAAGGCAGATGAACGCTTGATTACATTCTTTTATTTGCTGCTTTTCAAAATGAGTTGCATGCCTTATATTCTCCAGGGGGACCCAAAGTTTTTTAAATTCTTGTAATTGTTGTTGCTTGGTGTCGTTATACATTCATACTGCTAACATAACTGATGTGAATCAATTCACTCCAGTTACCATTCATTTTGATGCTCAAATTATCCCTTCTTTGTCCAGTGGGAGCACCTTCAAACCAGTTCCCAAGTCTTTTGAGCACTCCCCATGTAGTCCTTGATACTTTCTTTGCTTTCTAGGAAGATAAGGTGTTTCATGCTCAGCCTGTATATTTTTTATCTTAGACCTAGAATTAACTTTTCTTATTTTTATTTTTCCAAGGAGTTCTGGTTTCCTTTAGTGGGAAATGGCATTTAGACTCCAAAATTTGGACGGTCATGGCTAGTAGTCTGGTTGTTGTTTCTAGGCTTTGTCAGTGGATAAAGCTAGGAAATTCTTTTTTAAAAAAAGAAATGATTCAACCTGAGTCCATGCTGATATTTCAAACTCGAGTTTGGGAATATAGGATTTTCACTTAGCTTTTTCATTTTAATATTTGAATCTCTTCTCTTATTTTGAAAATCTTGGATCCTAGTGTCATACTTTCTTGCTCTATTTTTCAATATATAAACTGTTTCAAAATAATGGCAACAATTATTACCAATAATATGATTACAAAAAAAAACAGGTTAAAACTTCTTTATAATTCTTTTCATCCTTAGAACATACCCACTATAAATATATAATCAATTTATGTTTTAAGGTAATTTAAAATAATTCCAGTTTGACTAATCCAAAAATTTAAAACATAGGTTTGTTTCATTTTGCTTTCAAACTTTGTGGGTTGGTTTACCACTTTGATTTAATAATATGTAAAATGTTTACATGGTTCCAAAGTCAAAACTATTAAAACAGTTCTAATCAGTAAATTTTAGCTCTTGGATCCTATTCCCATCATCCTCCTTTAGACAGTATTTTTTGGTTTTGGTTTAAGTTTCCTTTCCTTTTTAATATAAGCCACTATTCATATACTCCCTTTCTTAGACAAATGGCAGCATAATCTATACATTAAAGAAAAATCCACTTTTAAGAGGTACACTTACTTCAATATATAGGCTTTTTGGAGGTTTCATATCCTGTGTAATATCTAAACCTTCATCTCCTCCCAATGACCTCATATAAGTAGCAAGGGACTTTTTATAATGATTAAACCACTCCATCTGCAAATATAAAGATGGTCATTTGAAAAGTTATAAGAAAACAAACTTGCAGAAACTGTATACTTACCGTTTCAAAAATAGCACATATCCCCAAATGGATCATTGCTATAACCATTCATTCATTTAAATTATAGACATATCTTGTTTTATTACACTTCACAGATAGTTTTTGGGGTTTTTTTGTTTTTGATTTTTTTTTTTTTTTGCAAATTAAAGGTCTGTAACTATTTCCAAGGTATACCTATACAAATATTGATTGCCTGCTATGAACCAGGCACTGGTATAGGTACTTAGGATGAATAATTTAACAAAATGAACGAAAATCTCTGTTCTCTCAGAAATTACATCCCAGCATACCTAATCACAGACCTAAGGAACATTTCGCAGAAACAGAACAATGAAAAATATGCCATTTCAGAATTATAATTTCTTCAATTTCTGCATTGATTTTTCTGAAAACTCTAAGACATTGTTGAGAAAAACATCCAAATGTCCATCAACTAATGAACGGATTAGATATGTATATCCATACAATGGAATATTATTCAGCCACAAATCGAAATGAAGTTCTGATGCATGATAACATATAAAGGAACCTTGAAAACTCGCTAAACATGCTAAATGACAGACACAGAAGACCACATATGCATATTTCTACTTACATAAACATTCCATAATAGGCAAATATATAGAGACAGAAAGTAGATTAGTGACTTCTAGGGGCTGGGAAGAGGGAAAAGAATATGTAGTAAAACTGATAATGGTTACAGGGTTTCTTTTAGGGGTGATGAAAATGTTCTGGAATAAGACAGTGGTAATGGATGCATAATTCTATGAATACACTTTAAAAATACCAAATTGTTTACTTTAAAAGGGTAACATTTATGGCATTTGAATTATATCTCAGATTTTTTACTGAGAAATTTTTTTTAAAATGTGGAATGTTTCACGGATTTGCGTGTCATCCTTGCGCAGGGGCCATGCTAACCTTCTCTGTGTCGTTCCAATTTTAGTATATGTGCTGCCGAAGCAAGCACTTTATTGAGAAATTTAAAAAGATCTAAATATATGGAAGGATATACCATGTTCATAGATTGGATGATTTAGTAATGTAATAATGCTACTAGATCTATAGATTCAATTCAATCTCAAAAATCTTATTTTTTTTTAAATATGGAACTTGACAAATTGAGTCTAAAATTTACATGGAAATGCAAAGGGTCAAAAATAGTTGAAACACTCTTGAAAAAGATCAAGATGGAAATACTTGCACAAGACTTATTTTAAATTTACAATATTGTAACAGTGTGGAATTGATGCAAGAACAGACAAACAAAGAAAACAGAAGAGAAAACCCCAAACCAAAATCCAGAGACACTCAATTTATGACAAAAGTGGCACCATGCACAGAGCAGTGGGGAAAGGAGAATTTTTTCAATAAATGGTGATGTCATCTCAATATCCATATTCAAATGTGACTTGACTCCTACAGTGAACACAAAAATCAATCCTAGTACTGTAGACCTCCTTGTGAAAAGTAAAACAATATAGTTCCGAAAAGACTACATAGAAAAATTATTCGTAATCTTAATTAGGAAAACACACACACACACAAACCCTCAGGTTCAATTTGCCAGAATGACACAGAACTCAGAAAAACACTACACTTACAATTATAGCTTTACTGTTACAGTGAAAGGGGTAAAAATCAGTACCAGACAAAGGAAGAGAGACACAGGATAAGATATGCAAGAGTCCCAAACACAAAGCTTCTGCTGTTCTCTATCAGTGGAATCAGGACACATCACTCTCCTCGCACCCTGCTGTGTAACAATACACACAGAATATTGTCAAGCAGGGAAGCTCACACAAGCTTTGGGGTCCAGAACTTTTATTGAGGTTTCATTTCATAGGCACAATTAATTGAATCACTGGCCAAGTGATTAAGCTTGATCTCTAACTCCCTACTCCTCTCTGGAAAGTTGGACTGATATCAAGATGCTCAAGGTCCCAACCTGAGGGGACAGTGGGACTCCCCCCTCAAATGTGTAGCCAGTTGATTAGAAAAGAGGGTGGCCCTGGGAATGCCTGAATTTATGGCTGGTGGCTGTAACTGAGGGAATCAGGCATAGAGAAAGCTCAAGTTACTTGCCCAAGATTAGGCAGTGGCAGAGCCAAGATTTGAACCCAAGTCTGCCTGACTCCAATCCTGAGTCCTCAAATATTGAGCTAGCTTTCTGCCTCACTGACTGAACAAATCAAGTTTCACTACAAATATTCATGTTGATTAGAAAAGTGTACACACACACACAAATACACACATACCTATTTGTACACATTTTATGAAAATCCTCTAATAAAAATGCCAGCTTTTTAATCCTATTGTCATACTTTTTAATCTTAGTGTTATACTTTTTTGCTCTACTCTTCAATATATAAACTGTTTCAAAATAACGGCAATAATATTATTACTAATAACATGATTGCAAAAAAAGATTAAGATCTTTGTAATTCTTTTCATACTTAGAACATACTCACTAGCAATATATAATCAATTTGTGTTTTAAGTAATTTAAAATAATTCCAGTTTGACTTATAGATTAATAAGTAATATAATGGGACCCTTTGTTAAGTAATACTAGTTTATAGCATTTAGCTCCCACCATTCTCATCACAGTATACTAAATAAATACAGACCAAAAACTGCTGAAAAACAAGTGTTAAAAACAAAAAGATAAATACTATTATAAAACAATGCCAGAACCTCAGTATTTTCCAAATTCATAAAGTTGAACAACAGTGCTAACTTACTTCTTCAGCAGACATGTGAAATCGTAAATCATTTGGCAAAACACTGCCATATTCCCACCTAAGTGCTCTAATCCGAAGCAATCGGTCATACCTAGGACATTAAGAAGGTATTAGATGGCTTAACAAAAGGGATATCAGGAGAAAGTTAAGACTCAAAACAACCTAAATGTTTATTTGGCTCCTGAGGCAAATAAACCAACTGTAAGAAGACATCTTTGGGACAATGGAGAAAACATGAATATGGATTGGATAGAGGTGCTATTTATTAGAGATACATACTAAAGTATTCAGTAGTAAAATGTCATGGATGTTCTACAATAGTGTAGCATAAATAAAACAACATGATGCAAATATGGCAAAATGTTAAAAATCGTTACAACTATATGATGGCTCCATGGTGGGGTTCAGAACACTATCCTCCCTAATTTTATTAATATTACAGCTTTTCATAAGAAAAAGTTTTAAAATAAAAAGAAGGGAAGAATTTAGAATCCCTTTAAAGAGAGACAAATCTAAGAATTTCTGTTTTCCATTTGAAATGGTTAATTAGGAAACCACATGGAAAATGCTTCATTGTTCCCTGCCACCCCAATCAAGAACTGAAAGGCTTACAGGTAAGCTATAGTGCAACGTCGATTTCTTAACAATGAACAGTGTCGAAATTTGATGGTTGGTATCAAATCACTTCGTCCACCTGTCTTTGTTTCATTCCTAGTTAAGAATATTTTAAAAGGAAAAGAGCAAATACGTATATTTCAATATAAATAAAAATTTCGAAGCCAACTAACAATTGACTTACATGCTTGTTTTATTATTATTAGCAGTTACCCTAACCAAATAATACCTGCCTCTATATCAGGGCTTTTTTAAATATGTTAAAAGATAAAAAAAAAAGCCAAAAACCAAATAATTTGTCTAAAATCATACTATCAGCATTTCACTTAACTATTCAGTACTTTGCTTTTTTGCACAATGATTAATCTCCATTATTTCCAAAAGACAAACATTGTATTCACTCACTTTTTGGAATTCCTTTATCATGCTAGGATAAGAGACAAACCTAATACCATGGTTCATAAGGTTATGGTCCTATATCATGTTTTTATTCTATGTAGTACCCCTTCTTATAATAAAATGAGTTAAAATGGAGTTAAAATGATCCTTCACTCATCATATTTGTGGATCTTCAACTATATACATGTGTTCTTCACACTGAGAGGGAGAAAATTTGGATCTACTCTATAAAATGTACAGCTCCTTAGATATTAGACAAGTATAACATTTTAAAACCAATTGTATAACTGTTTAATGGGTACGGAGTTTCAGTATTATAAGATGAGGAGTTATGAAAATGAATGATGGTGAGTTGCACATTATGTATGTATTTAATACTATTGAACTCTATACTTAAAAAGTTAAGATGGCAAATTTTATGTTATATGTATTTTACCACAATTTTAAAAAACTGGGGGAAAAAAACAAACCCAGATGTACAGAGAGAATGAAAATCTACTTTGGAGTTTTAAAAAGAACCAGATGAATATGAAAAGAATTCCTTTATACAGTGTGTGCTCCATATCCTGAAAACAGAGGCAAAATATAAGCCCCCAACCAATCATGTCTTCTAGATCTGTTCTATAGACTTCTGCCACTCTGTGAAAATCAAATTTATTCTCCACATTGTTTACAATGTGCTCTGGATTATAAAGAAATAGTACAAATAAAATACACCCAAGATAATATTAAACTACTTTATTAAGTCTATAATAACTTCTAAATACAGGGAACACAGGAAAATCATTCCCTTACTGGACCAAACTCTGTTAGGTCATCTCAAAATGTGTTTAAACTGTTCACTTTTTACCGAGTCTAAGTCACCTCTCTTGTCACCTGGATGACCAGTATGTCTCCCTCTCCTTTCAGCTCCTCTGTCCACTGTCCATACAGCAACCAGTGTGATCTTTCAAAACATAAATGTGCTACCACCTGTCGCACATACTTAAAAATCTCATCTGGTGTCATGTTTTGCCTGCTTTCTAAGCTTCAGCCACATTGGCCTTCTGTGTCAGTTTCTTGAGCATTTCACCCTCTTTCATGACTTAGTGACTTTGCATATGCTATTCCCTCCACCTGGAATACTCTGCCCACAATTACTGCCTCTCTAAAAACCTGTTTTACCTTCAGGCCTCAGCTGAAATGTCTCTTCCATGGAGAGAACTTCTCTGATTCTTCAAACTAATTATATTTTCAATTCATTATTCTCTTTCCTAGCACTCTGCTGTGCTCCTTCACAGCATGTATTCCAATTTGGTTTATCTGTATTTAATATCTGTCCTCCGCATTAGACATAGGGGCAGAAATGTTGGTTACTGTGTTTACTATTGAAATACCAGAGCCATTTGTCAGCACGTAATTGTTTAGTACATATTTGTTGAATGAATGAATAAACGAATGAATAGCTTGGGAACTTGTTTAGGACTTTATATATGCCTTATATTTCTGAAAACCTGTTGTGATTCAGTTCCTTATTCCATCTATAAAGACTTTTCTGTATCTATCCTTAAACACTGTAGTTGAAAATGCTCCTATAGTTCACGAACTCTATAAATCTTATCAGCATGCTACTGATTTCTATATCCAAATAAGTGATAAAAACATTGTACCTAACAAGGCCAAAGACGAAACCTCATGTCACAGATAACTTCTCTCTAGGTCAAAATCTGAATAACTGACCTATGATTTAGAGGTTGATGTTTTTAAGACTCTTTTGTGTCTTACTCTTCCCCAAATCACAAGTACTCATGAAGTTTATCATATAGCCCTAATTCTCCATTGTGCCAACTACCATGCTTAGCTCTAAATATTCTATAAATCTAGAGTTCTCTCATCTACCAACCTACAGCCTTTTGTAGCACTAGTTCTCAGTGAACTCAAGCTATTGCAAATCATTACTGCTCCTGCTAAGTTTACTAATTGCCCATTTTCTCATCAATGCACTAAGGTGTCTATCAATGAAAACAAGCAGTGGAAACAATACATTTCATTTTGTTCTGGATTTTATTTGCTCATGTCTCATCTCTTTTAGGTTTACCCTAATATCTTTCAAGTCATACCAGTCAAACGACAAATATTTATTGAAACTCCACCACAGGCTAAACACTACTTGAATCCCTGCAGATATAGCCGGGATCAATACCAATCCCTTTAGTCCTGTATACCTAGAGTAAAATCAGGCTAATGGAGAATTAAGAAAACAAAAATAAAAACAAATTACATCTAAAAACTGATGTAAAATTATCTGATGTCGATATCATATTTTAAAATTGTTTTAAAATATCAATCTTATCAAAACTTACACATCTGACTGGTTTTGTTCATATAAAGCTTTCATCTCCTCCAGAATTTGCCTGAGTCCATCCTCCTAGAACATACAAAATGATATTAATCTCTTCACTAAGTCTGTAGCAATATTCTATCTCTACTACGTTTATCTTTGATTTACATCTTATCAAAAAGCAACAGTCCTTTCACACCTACCACGATGGCTATAACAAGTATTGGCAAGGATGGGGAGAAATTGGGCAGGTAGGAATGTAAAATGGTACAGCCTTGTGGGAAAAAGGTCTGATGGTTCCTCAAAAAGATAAACATATTACCATTTTATATAGTAATTCGACTCCTAGGCATATACTCGAGAGAACTGAAAACATACGTTCTTATAAAAACATGTACACAAACGTTTAGAGCAGCATTATTCACAAAAGCCAAAAAGTGGAAACAACCCAAATGTTCATGCACTGATGAACTGATAAACCAAATATGGTATATCCATTTGATGGAATATTATTCAGCCATAAAAAGCAATGCAATACTGATACATGTATCAACATGGAGGAACCTTGAAAACATTATTCTAAGTGAAACAAACCAGACACAAAGGACAAATATTGTATGAGTCCACTTACCTGAAATATAGGCAAATTCATAGAGACAGAAAGTAGATTAGAGGTTACTAGGGGCTGGAGGGGAGATGGGAAGGTGTAATTATTGCTTAATAGTTATAGAGTTTCTGTTTGGGGTGATGAAAAGGTTTTGAAAATTGGAGTGATGGTTGCACAACAATGTGAATGTAATTAATGCTATTGAAATATACACTTAAAAATAGTTAAATGGCAAATTTTGTTATATATATTTTACCACAATGAAAAAATAGAAAATTTAACAATAAAAAGGAAAGAATTACTGACTACACAACCAACACACTGATTAAGGATAATCTTGAATATACTGTGCTGAGCAAAAGTCAGACACAAAATAGTATGTACTTTATGACTGCAACCAGTCCTTTACAGAAAAAGTCTGCAACTCCTGGCACACTGAATCCAGAAATAGGTGAAAAAGACAAATATAATCTGTAATCATGGAAAAGTAAATCTGTGGTTACTTAAGACTGAAAGTGGGAGGTAGCTCCAAAAGGAAAAAGGGAATCCTTAGGGCAACAGAAATCTTGATTGGGATGCTGGTTTTAAGGATGTATGATATTTGTCAAAACTTGAAAATTTGTTAAAATGTGTAAATCAATAAAACAGATGACAAAAACCAAAAATACTACAGAAGCAACAATGTATGATGACTGTAAATTATTATTTACTGAAAAATGCTCTTAAAAGGTTACTACCAAAAAAAAAAAAAAAAAAAGGAACAGTGTTTTGGGTTGTACTGCAAGAATAGAAAGGTCAAAGAAGTTTTTCTATTATCCACCTTGGGACAAATTTTTTAAAAACTTAAAAATACTCTTGGAGGGATAAAAAGACTAGAATTCCGAAATTCATAAATATTACACACTAGGTCTGTCAACAATCCAAAAATATGTAACCCATTTACTTTTCTCATTCTATTTTTAGGACCAAAATACATGCATTAACAAAAAATGCTTTGGCACTACTTATACAATTAGAAAATCAACCCCTTAACCCAGCTCAAATATAAAATAGATGTATTTCCTGATAAAAAATGTAAGCAAGACTTCTATCTTCCCTTTCAACAGCTGGTTAAAAAGAGATCATGGGAAAGTTTGATTTATTAGAACTCAGTTAAATATGCTTTTTATCGGCAAATATTATTTTAAGGAATAGTTGAAACTCTTGTACATTTAATAGATCTGTAGGTATACAAAAGACGAGTGTGAAATAATTTTGTAAAAATACACAAGCTTTCAGATTTAGATTTTTTTTTAATCTGTAGTGGGAATTGTACTTGTTTTGTGCCCCTACCTCAGGCTGTAAGGCCCTTGGAGTCCAATATAATTTTCCTAGGAACTCAAATTATTACCAGTTCCGCATATAGAAAGTGGGTAATAATTTCAAGTCGCTAAACACAGCACCTAACCATGAGGGAATCTGGAATGAACAAGATAGAGTCCCTGCTCTACACCCACTGATTATCACCTCTCTCGAAAGAATGATTCTTGAAAGTCTGTGCAAGTCATAGGCCTCTGGCCCTCTGATCAATCAGATCAATTCTCAGTCTGCCCCTGCTCAGCTGTGTCACAGTGTCCAACTTCTGAAGGCTGAGTCTTCCGGGCTGCTGAGTCACCTCACTAGCAGGTGGGTTTGTCAGTGAAAGGCATGAATCCAACGAAAGGTACAAAAAGTTCTCCATTAAACTAAGACATAGTTTGATGAAGAACCTTTTGTACCTAAGAGGGAGTGATTCTACAACTTCTTAGTCTCGCTCTCCCAAAGTAGTAAAGCAACACTTATCTACACATCTCTTCATTCCATCATCGCTACTGAAATTCTCACTGTTGTCTCTTAACTTTTTAAAGGAGGTAACTGTCCTGAAGTTGAAAGAATAACAGACTGGAATCTAGGAAATCTGTGTTCAAAGTGAGGCTCTGCCTCCAATATGCCATTATCTGATCCATAATTTCTCTCAGCTCAGCTTCCTCATCTGTAAAATGCCCTAATTTTCAAACCAGGTGTCCTTAATTTCAAAAATCACCTTCCCCAAAACATCTCCTGAATTCTGATGTTGTTTACTCAGCTCCCTGAGAAGCCTCCCAAGATCTTGATTCCTCCCCCCTCATTCCTTACCCATCCCATCTCTACCCCTGTTCTAATAGTTACAAGTCTTGTTTGTTTTGAGTCACTAAAATCCAGACACCGATTTCAGGGCTACATTAGCTAGACACAGTTTGGACTATACCCATCTTTCACCTGATCCATTATAACCACCCAGAACCATCTCTCCATGCTTTCTTCTCTCCAACACATTCCCCACAGTGCTGTCATAAATATCTTCAAAACATAAAAAATGACCCAATCACTCTTGTCTTCCAAATGCCTTATGAGTGAATATCAAACTCTACTAGACCTAGAACCCACTTTTGTAGTCTCCACACACACTCTGTCAGTCATCCTTTCTATGTGATCATGTGTCTCTGCTATCTGCTATATCCTTTGGCAGGTCACATCCTTCTGAGTAGTGACCTCATCCTTCTAGGTGTGGTTCAAACGCCTCCCACCTCTAACCCAGCTCAAATGGAGTTTCGCCTTTGTGCTCCTTGTCTATACCTCTTTGGTATAACTTTACAGGTTACATTCTATTACCTGTTTCATGCCCCTATCCCAGCAGAACGTGTCCTGGCATCCACATAGTAGCTGCCCTATGACAAGGAATGTAGTCAAGCATAGAATTCAGAGTGTAAGTCTGAAGCCAGACCACCAGGGCTTAAATCTTTAGCTTTACTTCTTATTGGCTGTCACTATGTGCAAGATAATCTCCCCAAGTCTCTGCATACATAGCTGGAAAAAATGGAAAAACAGTTTTAACCTCAAAGTGTTATTATGAGGACAAGAGATAATGTAGGTCGTGTTTACCACCCTGACTGGAGGTAGTAGTAACAGAAAAATAGGAAATCTCATAATAGTGATTAATAGCAGCAGCACTGGTAAAAAGACTTAGTCATTATGTCAAGTATTGTTCAGATAACCTGGCATACACCATCTCACTGAGCCCTCACTATACCAAGACTTGGGTACTATTATTATCTTCCCTATTTTTGCAAGAGAGAAAACTGAACACACAGAAAGCTTGAGTAACTGACCTAAAGTCATGTAACAGGCCAGAATCTCAGCCTGGCTCCAGAGGCCTAGCTTTTGACTGTTTACAACAAATGCTAGATTATCAGGCACCCAACAAATGTTTGGTTAAACAAAGGTAGAGCAATAAAGCTATACATGAAAACACTAAAGGAAATATATTCATATAAGGAAATGCACCTAATAGCTGGATGATATAAGCATGAAGACATTCTTTTTCTTCCCAGACTCTCCTGCAACGTTCCAAAATCTTGGTTCGCGACTTTGGAACTGACACCATTAAGAAAGCAAACCCTCCGGGAGAAGTGCAAGGGAAAAACCGCGAGGGCTCGGCTCCGCCCCGCTCCGCTCCGCTCCGCCCCGCAGCCCGGCCCGGCCCGGCCCGGCCCTGCCCTGAGGTCCGGGCCGCAGCACGCCCATCCAGTCTACCCGGTCCCTCCTCACATTGAAGGCTGGCAGCTGCCCTTCCGGCGCACGGTACAGCTCGCGGACCAGCTCCATGGCCTTTTCGCATAACATGACGGACACACCCCGGTCCCGCGGCCCTGTCGACCGCCCGCTCTCACGCCAAACGGTCGCCGGACTCACAGCCGCCGTCCTCGGGTCCTGCCGTTCCCAGTTCCACAGCTCCCGATCCTCGCCTTCGCCTCCGCTCTGCCTTTGGCGCCAAACACGCCCAGCCAATAGGAACGCGCTATTAGACCTCCTGGCCTACGGCAGCGGCAAAGGGACACATTTCCTCTGTGCTGCACGCAGTACAAGAGGAGTAGGGTGGCCCGGCTTCAGGAGGAGAGTGGGCGGGCCTCGATGCGACCCTGTAAACTGAGCAGAGATTCTTTTCCGAGTCTCCAGACCGCAAACCTAGCAACTTTGCGCTCAGCACAGCTTGAGAAGAATGCATATCTCGCAAACTTCCTTTTACCATTTGAGTCATTCATTTTCGTTTAGGGGTGCGCATTGTGAGGTTTAGAAGGCCCAGAAACTTGGTGTGCATTGTTAAGATACAGCGTTTCCTTTGTTTAGTTTTGCAGTGTGGGTATTTTGTTTTATAATTAAGGGAAACCAACTTTTATTGGTTATCTCCTGTGTGATAGGGGCTGTGACAAATGTTTCATTTAATTCTCAGAATTAACCCTAAAGTGGTTATTAAGACTCTTGGTACTGATTGGGACACAGAAGTTTCATAACTTGCCCAAGGTCACATAGACTCTGTATTTAAGCTTTCAACTCCACAGTACTACCTTTGATTTTAAAAGTTATTTAAAAAACATTTGTAAAATAGCAATAGTCACAAGGTCAACAGAGTGGTAAAAATGCCCTCTATTAACACAAATTCACATGGTCATATTCTTGTTTACGGCATTACAGAAATTTTCATAACCATATAGAATCAAAGATGGAAATTACTGCTATAGAAAATTCATTTTACTTGGCTATTTTTTTTAAGAAATAATTTTTAAAAAGCAATATTACTTGGATTCATTCTAGCTGAACCTAGAATCTAGGTTCCTCTTTCTCAAAAACAGATATAGTGGATGTGTGATCTGAGAAATGAGCATGGGAATGGCCTCCAAAGCCTGATTCTTATCCTTACATTGAGCAACATTTCCTTTTCAACTCTACAGTAAGATATAATTTAGCTATGTGTTTTTATTAAATACACAATTCTATAGTGGACTATGCTACAGGATTGTGAGCCAAAGGACACCAGCATCCACAACCTTCCTTTGCCATAAACCTTTTTAATTTCGAACCCCAGGCCTGAGATTCACTTCCTTACCTGTCCAGTATGGACAATAGTACCCACTTCTGAGGGGTTGTGATGATTCATTATCCCTTCAGCAAATATTTATGAAGTGTCTACTGTGTACTAGGCATTGTTCTTGACACTGAAGATAAAGCAGTGAACATAGTCCTTGCTCTCAGTCTATGTTCTAGTGTGGGAAAACAGCAATATACAGACAGATACACAGAAAAGCGCGAAGAAGAATAATGTGAATTGAATAATGGTGAGAGGGCCTAAGAGTTTTAGTGTTCAAAGGCGGCACAACCTAAAGTGGGGAGGAAGCCATGTGGATATGGGGCTACAGGGAGGGCAGAAAATTCTAGGTAAGAATGCAGTGCAAAGGCCCCCAGGAGGGATGTGTGGTGGCTGGCACACATGCCACCCACATCTCCCCTGGGGGCCTCTTGCATCAGCAAGGAGGTAGTGACTCTGGAACAGGGTGAGCAATAGAGATGCTGGTGGCTGAGACTAGATCAAAGGCTAGAGAAGCTTATGAAAGATAAGCTTTTGGTTTTATTTTCAGTGAGATGGGGAGACACTGAAGTATTTTGAACAAAAAAGTGTCAGGACTGGACCTGGGTTTTTAAAAAGACATTTGCAGCAGCTGAGATAAGCAGACAAAGGCAAAAGTGGAGGCATATATAGACCACTTGGGCTATTAAAATAATCCAAGTGTGAGATGATGGCAGCTTCGTCCAGGTGTTAAGAAGTGGTTAGATCTTGGATAGATTTTGAAAGGAGATTTGACAAGACCTGCTGTGGCATAAGAAGGGAGAAATCAAGCATGACCCCAGCGTTTGGTCTGAGGAACTGCAAGGATGGAGTTGTCATTCTCACAAGAGGTGAGGAAGGTTATGTATGGTTGGACCTGGGAGTGGGAGAAGAGTTGGGAGCACAGCTTTTAACATAATTTTAGGTGCCTGTAGGATATCAGAGTGGATGAGTAGACCATTAAATAGAGGAGTTTAGAGTTCAAGGAAGAAGTGTGGTCTAGAGATACAAATGTAGGTGTTACCAATGTGGGGTGGTATTTAAAGCCTGGATAAGACCACTCTGTGTAGACTAAGAGTTGAGGACTGTACGGGCAAGGCCTAGTACCAGCAAAAAGCCACAATACCCCTTACTCTCTTCTCTCCAGCCCTTTCTTCCTTTTTTTTTTTTTGTTTTTGTTTTTGTTTTTCTATTAAAGAATATTCAGTGTTAGAGTAAAAAATATTTTTTACAGTTTAGTTGCTGGATTCCCAACCTCCGGTATGTTACTACATCACTTTAAGAATTTACCATTTAAATTTCAAGTGTATTTGGATAAGTATTAATGCTTGTTGTGATATTCAGTAATATGGTCAATGATACTGTTTTGCATTTTCTAAGTATAATTACAACGCTAATATAAGGAGCTACTGAATTTCTAAAGGCATTTCTAATTGGTCTTAAATTATCAGTTGCCAAGTTTTCACTAATGCAAATGTTGAAATTTCAAGTTACTCTGTAATAAGTAAGCAAATCTCTTGGTTGTAGATCGTTTGTTAAAAAAAGGGGGGAGCATATTAAAGAAAGCCAAAGCTATAAAACTAAATTTGTGAAACTGCTTTTTTTCTTTTCTCTTGTTAGTATAGGTTGAATTAATATTTAATTTGTTTCACAAGTGGGAATTTATCTCCGAAATGGATTTTCTCATCAGCTAGATCTAACTGCCTTATAAAAATCTAAAATCTAATACAGGTTTTTAAAAAGTAAATTGTTTATGCAGCTCGGTTTTCCAATGTTCAGCCCAAAAGCAAAAATTAAAAAAAAGCTACCAGAAAGCATATTCTTTTAGGTAAAGTTCTTGTGAGAAAATTGTTATAAATCATTACAAAAGAATTGAGACTTGTTACCTTTTTCTTTTTGTTCTTATAGACCTTTATAAGGACATTTCCAAGGGATGATCCAGAATGGGTCTCAGCCTTAGAAGAAAGTCAGAAAACCTGGGGTGGGAGCGGAGGGAGCAAACTTTACGCTGCAGCTCCAGCTCAGAGGGTGCTCCCTTTCTGGCCGACATCCTCTTCTGTTCAGACGTGGGGTACGACGCTGAGCACACAGGAGGCGGCGGCCCCACCCCTGGGACCACGCCCAGTCTCTAGCTCAGCAAGACTCTTTCACCCAGCCCAGCAGCGACAAGACGCGGTACACTTACGTATGCCCTTCTCCAAGATGGCTACGGGTCGGCGCCAGGATGCCAGGCTCGCTCCCGGTGGAGCCAGGAAGTAGGTGGGCCGGAGGCGGGGCCGGCGGGAACCAGGCTCTGATTGGCCAGCGCAGCCGGTCCGGCCCTGGCGCACGTCGGTAGTCAGCTGCCGCGGCCTGGGGCTGGGATGTGACGGACTGCTGGTCCCGTCAGTGGCGTCTTCCCTGAGCGGCGGTGACTGCGGCGAGGGCGGCGTGGACAAGGCCAGCGGGCGCCATTGGCGACCGGCCGTGTCGGCCGCGGGATGAGGAAGCGGACCGAGCCCGTCGCCTTGGAGCATGAGCCCTGCGCCGTCTCGGGCTCGACTTCCTCCGGCTCGGCCGCCGCGGTGCTGGACACCGACTGCAGCCTGAAGCGGAAACTGTGCCTGGCGGGCAGGGGACCGGGCGAGACGCGCAGCGCCGCGGACGCGGACATGAAGCGGGCGCTAGGCAGGTGAGGTGAGGCGCGGTGCAGGGGCGGTGCCCCCTTACCTGGCCTGCAGGTGAGGCCACACGCCGCCCCGAAATCCCCCAACCCTTCCATAAGTTATCTGCCTGAGGGAGCGCCCTACACCTACCCTCCATTTCCCTGGTATCTTCTTCCAACCTCCAGACGCCTTCCCCTCGGGATTCTCCCCTTTCTCTGAATCCCCACATCCCTTTCCCTGATGCCTGCCCTCCCGCAGGAGCTCTCCTGCCTGCATCCTCACGCCCCCAGTGTCCTCTTCTAGCCCCCGCACCCACTCACTCACCACTCTGAACTCAGCCCCGTACCCCTATCCTTTTCCAGGTTAGCCATTGGGGGCCCCTTTAGTAACGGACTGCAGAAGCGTCTTTCCTAGGGACTTGGAGCTGAGGGGAAGTCACAACCCCGCGTGGAAGAATAGAGGGTGGGGTTGGGGAGGTGGAACGCGGAAGGGCGGTCGCCAGACCCTGAGAGCTCTGGCTCCAGGTGGATATTCTCTGCGTTGGACTCAAAACCCAGCGCCCTTCTCACTAGGTTGGCGTGTGCGGAAACTGACTCGTATTCCTTTCTCACTTCGGAAATTCTTCTGGGGTATCTAGTTGTCAGAAGTGGCATTCTCTGCTCAGAACTGCTAGACCTTTGGGAGAATGGTTAAATGAGTTGTTGTGTCCAAGGGAACGGAAGGCTACACCGCATCCACAGCTGTTTGGGAGAAACCTGTCATTTGCTGTGCGGGTGGCTCCTGACGCTTGGAATTTGTCCACAGGAGTTGTCTCCTTGAGAGTCTCCGTAATGTTGGGAAATCATTTTGTGTGCTCCCTTTGCGTAGATGTAGATGAACGCGTTTATGTAAAGCTGGTTTCAAAATAGAAATAGGAGTATATTTCACACGGGCAAATTTCTCTTTCCATAAGCTGGTTTCTTAATTATCTGGCTGTTTGTAGAACATATCATTCATTGGAATTTTGAAGTCCTGATGTTTTATGGCGTCGGAAGAAGTTAGTATATTCTCAATGTTGTAACTGAGTCATTTTATTTAGGGTCAGCTGGAATGCCCTTAATTGACACTGGCCACTTCAGTGTAAAATATTTATCCAGATAACCCCTAAAAATATCAACTACATTGTCTAAAAGATCGTTCAATTTAAAACATGAGTATTTGGATAAATAACTGAATGGCTCCTTCAAAATTTCAATTTCATTTCTTAAAAGATCATGAAATTAACCTATAGACTCTAAGTCATTGGTTCCCACAATCCTCCCCAAAAGTCAGGAACTGACAGTATTTTTGTTTTTGTATGAAATTATCTAGCAACTGGTCAATACTTTTCGTGAAACTAATGTGTTCTCTTTTCTGTGGAAAGGTTTATTTGCATTAAAAACTCATGATTAGCTTTAATGCACTTTTATTAACAGGCCTGGCATAACACTTAGATTGAGAAATTCTTTAAAGAAATCAAATTGTAATGCACAATAATGTTTGGAGAAACAATGCTGGCCTGACACCTTCCTTGAAAGAAGACCTATAAAGATTTGATTATTTTTATTTTTATATGGGAGACAGACATTTCAGTGATGCGCATATCCTTTGGATAAGCAAAAGGCTGTTAGGGGAATTAAAGAAAAGCAGAGGACAGAAAGGCCAAATTTGTGTTATACAATGGCTTCCTTCCCTATTGCGTATAATGCTCTTTTGTACATGCTCCTGCTTTGTTTTCTCCTTTATCTGCGTTTCTGCCCAAATGTCACCTCCTCTGAGAAGCCTTCCCAGACCAGTACATCCAAAATAGCCTCCATGCCACCCCCAATCCCTTATTCTGTTAGTTTTTCTTTATTGCACTGATCCCTTACCTGACCTTGTAATTGCCTGCATACTTGACTTGTTTATGAGTTGTCTCCTCTTCCACAAGAATAGAAGCCCCACGAGAGTAGGGACATTGTTTTCTCCACCTCTGTTCTCTAGTGCCTGGCACATAGTAGGTGAGAGAAAATGCTTGTTAAATGAATGACTATCTAGGATAAATTCCCAGAAGTGGAATTGCTAGGCCAAGGGGTGTGTGTTTATAACTTTGAAAGGTAGTGCCAACGTGCCCTCCACAGAAGTTGTGATTTGTATTCCCTCCAGCAATGTCAGCTGCCTCCTCCAATATTGAATAGTACTGGATATTTTGATCTTTTCTGTTTAATTGATGAAAATGACATCTGATTTGTAGCTTTAATTTGCACTTCTTAATTGTGAGGTAGCTATTTTTATATGCTTTTTAAGCCTGTTATATACCTTTGGGATTGTTTTTATCTTTCATGACCCCCTTTTGTTTGGGTCCTCCTTGCATATTTCTTTTAACTCTCTCTTGTGTATATGTTCGAATATACAAAAGTAGAGAAGATGATATAATGAACCTCTTTGTATCCATCACTTTGTTTCAACAGTTTTCCATGTTTTGCCAATCTTGAATCATCTATCCCTTCTCCTCTCCATTATTTTTTTTTTCAGGGTGAGGGACTAGGCTATTTTAAAATAAATGTTTTCATCCATAAATATTTCACAATATGTCTTGAACAAATAAGGACTTTTTGAAATATATATAACCCTAATGCTATTGTATTTATCAAAATTAACAATTTATTATCTATAATAATTTAATATTATCTAATATCCAGTCTACATACATCTCCCCAATTTTCTCAGAAATGTCTTTTTTAAGTTGATTTATTTCAAAATCTTGTACTTTTCTTAAGTTTATTCCTTGTTGTTTTATCTTTTTTGTTTTGATTAAAAATAGAATACTTTCCTATATATTCTTATTGTTATATTTAATAATTTTATAATTAGCAACTTATGTAATCTTAGTTTCTAGTAGTTTTTGCAGTTGGTTCTCTTGGATTTTCCAGGTATATCATCATGTTGGCTGCAAATAATAAGAATTTTGTCCTTTATTTTCTAATTTATGTCTCTAGTTTCTCTTTTCTGATTGGATTGTATGTTCAGAACAAGGTTAAATAATAGAGGTGATACTAGGTACTCTTGTCTTGTTCCTGACTTTAATGAGACTGCTTTTAGTTGTTTTTGCCACATGAGTTATTTTACCAAGGGGTGTGTTGCTACCGATTTGTTTATTTTTAGTCAGAAATGGTTGTTGAATTTTATCAAATGCTGTTTTAGCATCTCTGAAATGATCACATAGATTTTTTTCCTTTGACCTCAGTTATAATAATGGACTTTATATTACTGAATCATCATTATTGAATCATCAGTGTTACCTCTGTTATCGTGTAGTCAGATCGTATTTATTAATAGTTTATTTACTAATTTAACACCATTAAGTCTGTAATTTACTTTTTTAATCCCATCTTTATCAAATTATTTTAGTGTTTTCTATAGCTTTATTAAAAGATTTCTCTTTCTCTTTTTTAGCCAGTTTACTTTTGAAATGATCTGTTTCTTTAAATTTTGATAAGATTCCCCTATAAAACCAACTGAGCCTGGTTTTTTTTGTTTGTTTGTTTATTTTTTGTTTGTTTGTTTAGAAATAGCACTTTAATAACTATTACAGATTCTTACATTTGTTATCTCTTTGTAGGTTCAGTTTTGCTCATTTATATGTTCATAGAAAACCATTTATTATATCTAGCTTTTTCCTCTGTACATGGAGCTATTTCCCTAGACTCGTTCCCTATTTTGCGTATAGTTTTTTCCCCCCTGGTTTTTTCTTGATTTAATCAAGCCAATGATATATCTAATACACATGCATTGGAGTGGATTTTTTTCAAAGAAAAAGTTTTTTTCCAAAGAAAATATATTTTGTTTATTAATTCTGGGAGACCAGGATGATACTGAGGACTCCAGAGATGTGAGAACATCTTTTGTCTGAAGGAGGCAGCGACTACTGCACTCTCTCCTATTGTTGCCTGGCAGGAATGTGGGACCAGGGTGGCGGGATCTTCCAGTCTTTCTAGAAAAGTGGCTGGGTGTGTGTGTGTGTGTGAGAGAGATCTCTAACTTTTTAAACATTGGCAACTAATTCAGATAAAAACAACAACTTTGGAAGATAAAAGAAAATCCAGGTGCTTTTTTTTTTTTAACTTCTGGACTAAAGTGTCATTTATAAAGGTAAATGTTTATCTAACTCATACATCAACCCTGCTGCACTCCACAAGAGGAGGAACTAGATAATAATTTTGCTTTGCGTGTTGTCTGGTATGAGAAGGGGCTTGGCAAATGATAGTTTTTGTGGACCTTTCATGTTCTTTTCAGTATCCCTGGAGTTCTTGGGAATATACATTAAAGTCTTAAGTGGTCTAAATTGGACCCACAAAGGCAGTAATGAGATGTACAGGTCTGTGTGTTTCAGTCAACTAGTCTTTTATTCTTCCACTTCCAGCTCTCAGGCCAGATCTGCTGGATGACTGAGATCAGTGGGCTACATGGGAGGTGTCATAGCTGATGACCCTCGGATGTAAATACAGAAGAACTGAGTCATCACCCTGCTTCCTCCTTAACCCAAAGGAAGGGACTTCATCTAGGGCTGCTCATGGCTTCACCATTACCCAGAAAGGTGGGTGGCTGAGGTTAACATCTTTCTCCTTTAACATCAGCCTTCCTGAGGGTGAATATTAAGTTCACCCTTTAAGCCTTTGCATGGCATTTCTTTATCCTTTCTTTACACATTGAAAAGATGAGAGTGTGTTCTGAACTAGCTTTTATAGTTACAGTCTGCTCTTTTGCATTCCCCTTCTCTTTCTACTCCCCCAGAGTACAGTCTGCACCTGGACTGTGACAAACAAGGGGGCAGGCTTTATTATGGAGCCTTAGCAGGGGCCTTCTTTTTCTAGTTGTGGTTTATCTTATCAAGGCCCCATTCCCGCCCTGGACCCAGGACCCTGGTACTTGGCTCTTTATTTGTGTCTCCATCTTTCGTGGGACTTTGTGTCTTGTATCTCTGCTTGCTTTCTAGTTCCTTTCAGCCAGTATGTACTCTCCCTTCTCAAGGGAGTGTCTGTCTTCTAACTTTGGGCAGACACTACTCACATGCGGGAGATATTTTTGGGTAGATTAAAAGCTCCTTAAACACTATCGTGGAGATAGCCTTAGAAAGAGGTATAGAAGATGGGTCATCTTTTCAGGGTTATGCTGACAGTGATGAAAACAGGATGTTGTTCCAGACTCATGATCCTCCTCCTTATCCCATTAGAGCATTTCCCTTGCCAAAATGAAGTCTATAGGGAAAATTTTACTGTAATATGATCTTGAAAACTGACAAATTAAGTAAACAGTCTTCACCCAGAGATGGTGCCTACAGAATTTGGGTGTCAGTGGATTTGTGCTTTGCCAGGGAGTTCTTTCAGCATGGAGAATGAGTAAGTCATTTGTCTCGTCCTGAACTAAACTGTGGCGTGGCATTGAGGACAGTGCATGCCAACATGGGGAAGAGCGATAGCCAGGAAGCCTTAACTAAGATGTACCGTTAGCAGTAAGACCCATAATTTAAGCTTGGTCTCCATTGTAGTATCATTTGATATTTTAGAGGAAAGCTTGCTTAGATAACTGAGCCCTAAGTGAGTGTTTTCAGGTTCTATGGCTTGAAGTGAATTGCTTAACTTTCTGAGTTTGTAACTTCCTCTGTGATGTGGGGATAAAAATATCCTGTAGGATTGAGGTAAGTCTCAGGTGTATGAAAGAGTTGGGCACACAATGAGCACTCAATCAACGGCATCTTCGATTATGGTCATCCCATGATTATTACCAATATTATGAGTTGGAATATTGAGAAAGCTCTGTTAACTTAGGTTAAGAAACATTTACCCCTCATCCTTTTTTTTGCCCCCTAACTTATAGTATGTCTTCTTAGTCAGTTTTTGTGCATAATTACTTAATTTGTACATAAATACTGTTGGTATTAGAACATTTTAAACAATACTCTTTGGTTATTCAACACTTTTTTTCACGTATTCATTTAGCAGAGTTTGAGTCTCTGTCATGTACAGTAACTCTTCTAAGTGCTGAGGCTGTAGCAATGGATGCAGGTTATGTCGTGTGGACTTTACATTCTGGCGGGGAAGACAGACGAGGAACAAATAAGTACGTGCTACCACAAGGACTCAGGACCCTGAGGAGAAGAGTAGGGCCAATAAGGAGCAGCTGTGGTGTGTGTACGATCTGGGTGGCAGGAGACCTCTAATAGGGGACATATGAATGGAAGCCACTGGGTGGGTGCTTTAGAGAAGAGGAATGCCTTGACATGTTATGTGTCATTACCATGTCACTGACTGCTCTGATGAGGACAGACTAGAGGGATAGTTGGAGCAGGGGACCAGTTAGGAGTCATCCAGGCAACAGATGATGGGGGCTTGGGCTTGGGTTAGCTGTGGAGGTGAGAAGTGTTGCATTCTGGATCTGATTGGAAGCAGGTATCAACAGGAGTTGCTGAATGATCAGTATGAAAGAGCTAGGAGAGTCAGAGGAGGTTCATCAGTTCTCCTCTAAGCAGCCAGAAGAGTGGAGCTACTATGTGCTGAAATGGAGCGATTGTGGGAAGAGAGAGTGCTTTAGGAGGTAACTAATTTTGTTTGGGCATAGTGAGGTGCTTTTAAACACATAAGTGGAGTAGATAGGAGTTGGAGTACAGGGGAGAGTTAGGGCAATATGGTGTTCAGGGTCATGACAGGGGTCACAGGCTGGGTGCTGGGTCCTGCATGGTGAGGGACTGGGAGAAAAGAAGGCTTAAGCCAAGGAGACCTGGAGGGAGTGAGCTAAGAGGATGGAGTCAAGTAAGCCACTTGAAGAAAGCCTGTTGCAGAGGAAAGCAAGATCTGCCACTGGATTTGGTGACATGGAGATCAGTGGGTGACAAGTGTAGTTAATTAGAGTGGTGGGAGCAAGAGCCTGATGGAGTAGCTCAAGGGAGAGGCAGGGAGAAGTATAGCTTTTTCAAGGAGTTTTACCATAAAGGGGCACAGAAATGAAGAGGTAGCTAGAGTGGGAGGAAGTTTCTGACCAGTGCTGCTACAGGCCTGGGTATGTTCATGGGGCCAGTCCAGTAGGGAAAAGACTGACTGACTGGCTCTGCAAGTGCTTTGGGCGTGATGTCTATGGGACCCAGTGCCCTAAGGTCAAGTGAAGTGTTCTCAGATAGGAAGGCAGGCCAAGGGTGCTGTGATGGTTCAGAGATTTGTTGGGGGAGCACTAGAAGTTGTCTTCTGGGTACTTCTGTTTTCTCTGTGAAGTCAGAGCAAGGTCACTTGCTAAGGGGAGAGGAATTGCTGCAGGTCTTTCCCTTTCAGTTCTCTACCTGGACCCAGTCTTAGCTCTCTGTCCTCAATCTGATCAGGCATTTCCTACCATATTTGCTAAATTCTCATTAACATGAACAATCAAACTGCTTAGCAAGGACTCTTCTTTCTGTCATGTAATGTTTCAAAAACTGATGACAGAATGCTTCTCACAGGAAGTCACTTCAGATGTGACTTGCTGTGTGTGTAAGAAACTTTGTGTGTTTTGCATAGTGCTATCTGTTTCTGGAGGGCCTGAGAAGGAAGGCAGTAGCTCCAGCACACATCCCAGTGAGAAGAGAGGGTTTAGAGCTGGGTTTGAGGTGCAGGTGGGATCAACATAACTGAGGTCAAGGTAGAGGGATTATGGGGGCAGGGGAAGGGACTAAGAAGTACAAATTGGTAGTTACAAAATAGTCATGGGGATGTAAAGTATAGCATAAGGAATATAGTCAGTAATATTGTAATAACTATGTATGGTGTCAGATGGGTACTAGATTTATCTGGATGATCACTTCGTAAATTTTATAAATGTCTAATCACTGTTGTACACTTGAAACTAATATTGTATGCTAATTATAATTAAAAATTATTTAAAGTATTTATAAATAAAATTAAATTTTAAAAAGATAGAGTGATTATGAGGACCTAGGCAAAATTCTTATCTCTCTGGTTTTGCTAATATGCAAATAGCTAAGTTTCTAAACAGAATTTGTCTTGAGATGGTACATGTAGACTTCAGTTGTTTTAATCAGCTGTGATCTGTTTACCCGGTATGGAAATGTCCTGAGAAAGTAAAAAAGGAGAGAGTAGGTAGGTGGCTGTCAGTGTGAGGAGTTTCAGAAGTTTAAGACTCTTCATTTTGCAAAGATGAAGGCAGAGAAGGGGTATCAATGAAGGAATACAAGCACATCTCAGAAATGCTAGAATTTAGAATTTATTCTTGAAGCTTGAGAGAAGTTCCCCTGAGCTTTAAGGTAAAGAAAAGAAAGGTCATATTATTTTCAGTTCTTGTCAGACTTGTGGGATCGCCATGTAAGATTTAGATATATTGACTGAATTATTCATAACGGGAAGGGAAAAATGTTCAGTTCGTTTTGATGCTATAGTTCAGGGCCCTTAAAGAGATACATGGCTTCATCCGTTTTTTTCTCCTATAGTGTAAAGGACAGAGACTCCCTACCCTTTTATCCTGACTTGTGCCATTCTGGTCCTGAAATACCTTGTCATTTTTACCCAAAAGTGGCCATAAGTTATTTACTCAGTAAGCAGTTGTCATACCAACAAAGGCCATGCAAGGAGGCACTGGGGACATAAAGATGAAAAAAGACAGTACCTATTCCCAGGGAGTTTGTTGGCTATCCATTTTTATGCATGGCAGCCATCAGCTCTTAATGCTCAAATATTTTTTTGACATCTATAGTAGAGAAAAAGTACAGGGATGGCTGGAGATGGTTAGTCTGATCTCACTTTCATCCTTTGTTGCTCTGACGTTTTATTTTATGCTGATTTATCTTCAGAGTAGCTCATATTTTAGGCTCTCACTTCATTACAGGATGTAATGCAGCCTGTCAGTACATCTCTAGAGTACGGAAGTATCTGTAGATATAAGAAAAACTCAAGAGTTTAGGGATATAGAACACTTCAACAAGGCATGTCATGGCAGGACCTACAAAAAGGAAAATAAGACCACCATTCTAGGACATTTGATATTTGGCTTAGAGGTCCAGAAGGAAGGGACTGTTACACAAGTGTAGGCCAGCTGGGAGCCTGCTAGTATAGCCCCAGGGCCTCAAGAGAAAGCTCCAGGGAGGTTCTGCAGGGATCAAGGCAGGGATCTCCAGTTGTGAGGCCACCCTTGGGGAATCAGTTGCCATGGTGAAAGTGGCCCCTGAGGCACCCTCTCTGGCTCCCTCTGCTTCTCTCTCATTTTAATTTTTTTCTGATTGTGAAAGTAAAAAAGATTTCTTAATCAAAATTTAAAACAGAGAAGATAATTAAGAAGATGGAATTTCCCTGAATAATTACTGTTTACGTTGTGGCAGATATCAAGGATATTGGTTGCATATTTGTTCTTTCATTCATCTAGCAAAAACTAGTTGAGGGCCTACTGTGCGATATGACTAAAATACAAGAGTTGTCTACGGCCATGCCACCCTGAACGTGCCCTATCTTGTCTGATCTCGGAAGCTAAGCAGGATCGGGCCTGGTTAGTACTTGAATGGGAGACCATCTAGGAATACCAGGTGCTGTAGGCATTAAAACACACACACACACACACACACACACACACACACACACACGCACACACGAGTTGGAAAAGTCAGCCTTATGGAGCTTACATTCTCATGAAGGAGAGAGACAGCAAAAAGGTAGCAGGTAAATATACAGTAAAATTTCAAGGGATAGTACAGTGCTATGAAGAAAAATAAAACAAACTAGTGTTAAAACAAGACAACACGCCCAAAATGTCCCTGTGTCACCAAACCGAGTCTTAGTTTGGGCTCTCCCAGAAATGGAATCTTAAACCAGTCAAGTAATCTGCCTGACAGACCCCTATTATCCCCTAAAGGAAAGTAACCTTGCAACAACCAATCAACCTTTTTGCCTAGTACAACTTCATTGTTCCCACTCCCTTCTGTCTATAAAATCTCTCATTTTGTGCAGCTTCTCAGAGCTCCTTTCTATCTGCTAGATTGGATGGTGCCTGGTTCATGAATTGCTGAATAAAGCCAATAAGTCTTCAAAATGTCCTGAGCTGAATTTTTATTTTTTAACAGTAGGTAATGCAGTTGTGTGTAAAGCACTTGAAAATGAGCTGTACTATAGTGGTCAAGCATTCTTGTCTCTGGCAGGACACGAGCTGTTCAACTATGTCAATGTCCCTATGATTTTCTGTTTTTTTTCCCCCTTCTGGGAACAGAGACATTTATGAATTGCTAATGAATATTTTATTAAGGCGTTAAAGTTTTCCTTTCTGTTGAGTGAAATTATATTCCCAATACTGGCTGTTCAAATAAGATTTTGAAGATTGTTCTTAAGGTTATAACCTAAGAAGAATTTAATCTAACTTTTAGTCTCAGGGAATGAATCTTGGCATTACTCTTTTTACCTTCTGAGAGAATATAACGAGATACTATAATGGAATATATATATCTATACACATATATATGATATAATGAAATATATATTATATAAAAATATTACATAAAATACATATTATGGAATATATCCGTTAATATAATGGCATAAAACCAAAAACACTCTTCCTTAATAATTTTGATGGCTACAGTAATGGAGGAATTAGTAAACACCCGATATAGATACATTTTAAAAAGTATAGAACTTCCACTTCTGGCCAAGATGGAATAACAGGGACTAAATTTACCCTGAAATAATCAAAACAACAAAAAACAGACAAAATTCATGAAACAAAAGTTTTCAAAACACTGAGTAGCAGCAACAAGAGACAGTAATCTCCAAGAGGTGGCAAATAAGGTGAGCCCTGCGATGACCCTAGCTTACTTCAGGGAGAGAGTTTCCCCACAGCAACACAGGATGGGGGAAATTGATGTGGAGCTTGGTACACTCCCTGAGTTGTGGATAAGGAGCTGAGAGTCTAGGGAAACCAATGTGCCTATGGTTTATAGAACAGAGGACCAGAGAGGAGACAGGCTGTAGAGGGGCCACCTTGCATATTCAGAGCACTGCCCAGCACATGTATATGAGGAAGCTGCCTGAGGCTGGGGAAAGAACTTTCTGTAAGGTTTGGATGGGACAGTTCCAGGGCTCTCTAAGAAGACCATAATTCCCAGGACACTGCATAAAACACTCAGGAACATCATGCTTCAGTAATGGCTCCTAGAATGAGCACTGCCCTGGACCCACCTAACGAGACCCAGAAGAATCAAACTGTTTTCAAGTAACTTAACTGCAACTTAGAATAAGATTCAATAATATTTATAGGAATATAAAAATATTCAGCACCCAAAAAAGTAAGGCATCAAATCACATGTTTAGCATCAAATCAAAGATTACCAGATGTATTAGTTTGTTCAGGCTGCCATAACAAAGTACCACAGACTGAATGGCTGAAACAACAGAAATTGTTTCATAGTTTTGGAGGCTAGAAGTCTGAGGTGAAGTCGTTGACACCGTTGGTTTCTTCTGAGGCCACTTGCCTAGGCTTGTAGATGGCCATCTTCTTCCTGAATCTTTGGTCTTTCCTCTGTGTGTATGTTTACTGTAATGACCAAATTTTAACTTATTTACCTCTTCAAAGACTATCTCTAAATACAGCCACATTCTGAAGTACTAGGAGTTAGGGCTTTAACATATGAGTTTGAGGTGGGAGGACACAGTTTAGTCTATAACACCAAGCATTCAAAGAGACAGAAAAATATGACCTATAGTACAAAGAATAATCCATCAGTGGAAACCAACCCAGAACTGACACAAATTCCAGAGTTAGTAAAGAAGAACATTGAAACAGTTATTACAACTATATTCCCCATGTTCAAAAGTTGAGTAGCCATGGAAGATAGGAAAATTACCCAAATCAGACTTCTAAAGATGAAAACTACAATGTGTAATATGAAAGATACGCTGAAGGGCATTAATGGCAAATTAGACACTAGAAGAAAAGATTCAACGATCCAACATGAAACACAGAAAAAATAATTTAAAAAATTTTCAGAAGCAGCACTGAGCTGTGGAACAACTTCAGGCAGCCTAATAAGTGGATAATTCGATCCCTAAAGAAGCAGAGGAGAGAGAGAGAAAATAGTTGAAGAAATAATGGTCAGAAACTTTCCAAGCTTGATGAAAACTATAAACTCACTAAGGTCAGTGAATCGCCCCCCAACACACACACACACACACACACACACACACACACTCACACAAAATGAAGAAATTGCATCAAGGCACATCATAATCAGTTTGCTCAAAACCAGTAATAAAGAAAAAAATCTTAAACAGCAGCCAGAGGAAAAAAAGATATGTATGGAGGAACAAAGATGCAGGCAAGAGCAGACTTCTTGTCAGAAAAAAAAAAAAGCAAGCAAGATGTCAGCAACAAAGATGCAGGCAAGAGCAGACTTCTTGTCAGAAAAAAAAAAGCAAGCAAGATGGAGCAACATCTTTCAAGCACTGGAACTCCCTGCCACCCAACACACACACCCCTCCCCCCACCCCCAAAACACTGTCCACCTAGAATTCTTTACCACAGAGACTTAAAAGAAGTTTTCACCCATATGAAAGCTGAGAGAATTCATTACCAGTAGACCCACACTGCAAAGAAGGATGTCCTTCAGGCAGAAGAAAAATTAGATGAAAATCTGAATCTTCACAAATCTTCCAGAACACTGGAAATGACCGTGAAAATATATATAAGCTATTTTTATTAATATAACTGCTTCATGAAGTTCATATATAAAATTCCTGACAACAAATACATTTAACCCAGGAGGGAATAAATGGCAGTACACTCTTGTATGGTTCTTATATGTGAAATGATATAATTTTACTTGGAAGTAAACTATGATAGAGATGGATACTATAAACATCAAAGCAACCACTAAAATATTAGAAAAAATTAATAACCCAACCAAAGAATGGAATTTTAAATGCTTGATTAACTCAAAGGAAGGCAGAAAAAGAGGAAAAGGGGAACAAAGAAGATGGAACAAATAGAAAACGAGCAAGATAGTCTACATACCCTATTAAAAGGCAGAGATTATCAGATTGGGTAAACAATAGCCAACTAAATACCTACCAAAAAAGACATTTTAAGTATAACACAGGTTAATAGTAAAAGAATGGGTAAAAATACACTTACACACACCACGATAACACTGGTCAAAAGGTAGCTGGTGTGGCCATATTAATATCACACCAAGTAGATTTCAGAGCAAAGATATAACCAGAGATAAAGAAGATAATGTCATAATGACAAAGGGATGAATTAATCGAGAGGACATAACAATCCTAAACATTTATGTACATAATTGAGGGAGTTTCAAAATACATAATGCAAAAATAGAACTGCAAGGAAAATAAAGATATCTACAATTATAGTCAGAGATTTCAATAACTCACAGAAGTAGGAGGCAGATGATTAGGACTTGACCAATACTATCCACCAACTTAACTTGATTAACGGCCCCTGGAACAACAGCAGATAGATATTCTCCTGAAGCATGTATGGAACATTTACCAGATAGAACATTCTAAGCCATAAAACAAATCTCAGTAATTTAAAAGAACCTAACTCATGTAAATTCTGTTCTCTGACCACAGAGAATTAAATGAGAAATCAGTAATAGAAAGTTCCCAACACATTTGAGAACTGAATAACACTTCTGAATAAACTATGGATTAAGGAAGAATTTGATCAATGAGTAAATTAGAAACTTTGAACTGAATGAGAATAAAGACGTGTATGCCTCCACTAAAGCATCCTCGGGGAATTTATAGCACTAAATGCCTATAGCTTCAGCTGCCATATTAAGAAACTAAAAAAAAAAAATGAACAAATTAAACCCAAAGTAAGCAGGAAAAAAAGTATATAATAAAGATCAAATCAGAAATCAAAATAGAAAATAATGTTAATAGGTTTAATCTGTAATAGACAAAATCTGGAAACAACTCAAATGTACCATTCTGGTACAGGATTGTTGGTAGTGGGAGAGGTTTTATATGTCCTTGGGGTAGAGGTATATGATAATCTCTGTACCTTTTGCTCAGTTTTGCTGTGAAACTAAAACTATTCTAAAATGTTTTCTTTTTGTTGAGGAATAAACTATTGAAAAATAAACTATTTTTTCATTCAACAATGAATGAAAAAATGAATCTCAAAATAACTTTGTTGAGTTAAAGAAGCCAGACAAAAGAAATCTACTTATTTAAACTCACAAATTCAAACTAATCTGTAGTAACAGAAAGTAGATCTGTGGTTGCTTGGGAGTGGGGAATGAGAACCAGAGAGGGGCAGGGGGAAGGAATTAAAACAGAAGGAATTTGGATGATGAATATGTTCACTATCTTGATGGTTTCACAAATGTTAAAACTTATCAAATTATACGCTTAAAATATGTGCAGTTCACATCAATTATACTTCAGTAAAGCAGTTTAAAAAATAAAATATTATAGGGCTTTTACCTGAGGATTTAGAAAAAAAGTGTTTTTTTCTCCGGCTTTTATTCTCCAATTTTTTTTTCTGGATTTCTGGCAATGTTTCCTTCATTCCCGATGAGAATTTGGTGGAATGGAAACAAACTTAGAGGCCCAGGACATAAGCTCATCCCTAGCTGAGGCCTTAGCAAATTACTTAATAGCTGTGAGCTTAGTTTCCATATCTCTGTAATGGGCATGTTATCTGTTCTGCCTGCTTCACAGAGTTGTACTAAGTTTTCAACAAGATCATATCAGCATTGTACAAGTATAAAGTGGTATATCGCTTTTTTTTCTGTCTACTTGTTCTATTAACTTAAGAAATTCGCAGAAGACATCTATTTTACATGTTAATTTTCTTCCTAGCTTTTATACTTTTCTTGGAGAGATTAAATTACCTATATTGCTAATATATGTTAAGTCCTTAATGATTTTGCTTTGCATTGCTACAAGTTTCAGGATTTTCTCAGATACTTTTATTCCTGTAAAAATAGCACTGAAGAGCAGGTAGTTTCTTATTCTAGTTGGTAAGGGGTACCTAGTTCTTTTCTTAGAGATTCACGTCTCTTATAAACAATTCTAGAGCTACACAAAAGAATGCTGCTTGAACAAACTAAATGAAAAGGGAGCTATAATAATTTCCCAAATGAGACAGCCTTTTAAAAAATATTTTTTTAGAAGAGATTCAAGATGGCATAGAAGGTAAAGATTGTACATGCTTCCTCTAGCCACCACACCAAAATTATAAAACTAAAGAGCAGCTAGTACATGGAGTCACCAGAGGTCTAGCTGAACAGAAGCCTTACAACTGGATCACCTAAAATAACAGGTCACTTCAAAACGGTAGGTGGGGAAGAGATGCAAAACAGCTGGTCCCACAAGAATTGGAGGGCCATGTTGACTACAGAGGCCTCTCTCCGACCTGAGGAGCAGGGAGTCCTGGCCACACACTGCGCTCCCTGGCTCAGGGTTCCAGTGCCAGGAAGAGAAGTTCTTACAACCTCTGGCTATGAAAACCAGCAAAGGTTGCAGCTGAGTAAGATAGAGGGTTGTGAGAAGCAGAGACCTTCCTCTTAAAAGGCCCACACTTGGCTTTACTCACCGACAGGCTCACTCGTTCTGAACTCCAGCTCTGGGGCAGCTGCTAGAGGAGTACCAGGGACATATGAGGAGTCGCCGAGTTGTCGGGCTTCACGGTGAGGGCTGGAGGGGGCAGTTTGCTCCCAGATAGAGGTGTAGGAAGAAGCCATTGTTTCACACAGGTGCCATCCACTTGGAAAACACAGGTTGCTTTGCCCAGGGGAATCCCTGAGACTCCACCTCTCCCAACTTGTAGGCCCACACACACAAGCCACTTCCAATGATTTTATTCCATACAAATGGGCTGTCTTGGCTCCTGCTGTGAACTTTAATAAAATTTCTCAAAGGTCTATGGCCATGCTACCCTGAACAAGCCCAATCTCGTCTGATCTCAGAAGCTAAGCAGGGTCAGGCCTGGTTAGTACTTGGATGGGAGACCACCTAGGAAGACCAGATGTTGTAGGTGTAAAAAATTTAAAAAATAAGAGATTGTAAGCTGACAAGGTCCTTGCAATCTATGAGGTCAACCAAGGGTAGCCTCGGCTTAAAAAAAAAAAAAATCTCTCGAAGACTCACAAAACCCAAAGAAGCAGCCCCAAACCCTGCACTAATGGCAGCCAGCCTCGGTTTCGGGCTTGACTCCTTGAAGCACCTATAAGCCCAGCACGGGTGGCAGCCATATGTGGATTGCTTGGTGACTTACCAAGTGGCCTCAGAGGTGCACAAGCTGCAGCTGAACTTGGCCTACAGATGGACCCCTCTCAGGTCAGGTCATTCTGCTAAAACTGGCAGACTTAGGAGCCCTACTTGAATCACAGAAACAGACACAGAGAGGCGGCCAAAATGGGGAGACAAACATGTCCCACTTGAAAAAACAGAACAGAGCTTCAGAAAGAATTCACCAAAATGGAGACAAACAGTATACCAGATGGAGAGATCAAAACACTGGTTATAACGATGCTCAAGGAACTTAGGAGAAGGGTAGATGAACTCAGAACTTCAATGAAGAGATTATTAAAAAAAAACAAAACAAAACGGAGGTGGAGATAATAAAAGAGAACCAGTCAGAAATGAAGAATACAATATCTGAGATAAAGAGTATATTAGAGGGACTCAACAGAGTGGAGGAAGCAGAGGATCGAATCACCGATACAGAAGATGGGGTAGCAGAGAACACTCAATCAGAATGGCAAGAAAAAAAATCCAAAATAATGAAGATAATATGAGAAACCTATGGGATTGCATCACTTGTAACATTTGCATCATAGGGGTACCAGAAGGAGAAGAAGAGCAAGAAGTTGAAAACCTATTTGAAGAAATAATGATGGAAGTCTTCCCTAACCTGGTGAAGGAAAAAGACATACAACCCCAGGAAGCTTAGAGAGTCTCAAATAAGATGAACCCGAAGAAGCCCACACCAAGACACATCATAACTAAAATGTTAAATACAAAGAGAGAATCTTAAAAGCAGCAAGAGAAAAGCAGTTAGTTACCTACAAGGGAGCTCCCATAAGACTGGCAACTAATATTCGACATGATGGAAACCCAGGATCTACAACCAAGATTACTTTATCCAGCAAAGCTATCTTTTAGAGTTGAAGGACAGATAAAGAGCTTCCCAGACAAGAAAAACTAAAGAAGTTCATCATCACCAATCAACATTACAGGAAATGTTGGAGAGGCTTCTTTAAGAAGAAGAAAAAATATATAGCAAAATATGAATAAAGGATGGCAATAACTACATATCTATTAACTATCTATTAAGTACTTCAAATGAAAAAGAATTAAGTGCTTCAGTCAATAGAGAGGGTGGCTGAATGGATAAGAAAACAAGAGCCTTACGTATGCTGTCTACAAGAGACTCACTTCAGATTAAAAGACATTCACAGACTAAAAGTAATGGGATGGGAAAAGATATTGCATGATGGACCTAGAGGGTAGTGTGCTGAGTGGAGTAAGTCATATAGGGGAAGACAAATGCCATATGACTGCATGTATATGTGGAATCTAAAGAACAAAATAAACTCATAGATACAGAGAACATTTTGAGGGTTACTGGATGGGAGGGTGTTTGCAGGGGTCAGTGAAAAGGGGAAAGAAGACTAAGAAGTACAAATTGGTAGTTACTAGTAGTCATGGAGATAGAAAGTGTAACAAAGAATATAGCCAATAATATTGTAATAACTGTATGGTATTAAAGGTGTACTGATCACTTTGTGAGTTATATAGATGTCTGATCACTATGTTGTACACCTGAAACTAGTATTGTATGCCAACTATAACTGAAAAATAAAAAATTATTATAGTAAAAAATACTGAGGATTTTAGGTTTTTGAAGAAATACTTTAAGGTTTAAAAGTTTCTGTGCAGTCTTAAGATAAGTTTGCTACCTAACATTACCTAAGAAGTCTATTTGGCATGCAAAAGGAGCTGCCTTCTTACAATCCCTGAAGATTACATTTGGATTTAATTACTCCCTCTCTTCACATACAGGCAATCTGAGGCTATTATCTTTGTGTTGAAACCTGTAAGAGTGAGAATTCTGCTCCCATCCCCCCATCCCAACCTTCAGTAAAGAAAACAAAAACACTAAAAGTTTATGTTAAAAACTTAAAATTTATAAGAGAAACAAATGTCTATGGTGACAGATGTTAACTAGAAATTGTGATCACTTTGCAAATATATGCAAATATTGAATCATTACGTTGTACACCTGAAACTAACATAATGTTATATGTAATTTACCTCAATTAAAAAGTAAAGGATTCAAAACTATTTGTTTTTTACTGTGGTAAAATATATATAACAAGATTTATCATTTTAACCTTTTTTAAATATATAGTTTGCTGGCATTAACTTGTGCAATCATCCTTTTCATTTTCCCAAACTAAAATTCTATCCTTGTTAAACACTAACTCTCTACACTCACCTCTAGCTCCTGATAACCACTGTTAGACCTTCTGTCTCTGTGAATTTAATACTCTAGGTACCTAATATGAGTGGAATCATAGAGTATTTGTCCTTTTGTATCTGGCTTATTTTACTTAGCATAATATCTTCAAGGTTCATCTATGTAGAGTGCGTCAGAATTTCCTTCCCTTTTTACAACTGAATAATATTCCATTGTATGTATATACCACATTTTGTTAATCTATTCATTGAGATGACCTTATTTTTATTAAGGATACGGAAAATAAAAAATAATCACTTTCCGTACTTGTTGATAGAATAGAAAGACAGTGTATTGCTTTTCTTCAGTGTATATATTCCTATCATTTGTGCATCTGTCTGTTACGTCACTGAAAATCCAAGACCTGAGCTGTCCTGACCTGGACCAGGAAGGGCAAAACCCCACATGAAATGCTAAAAAGATATTGTCATTACCCTGGCCTCCTTTAAAGGAGGATGAAGCCAGTTTTACTTCTAGCCTGTCATCAGTACTCCTTCCATAAAATTAACAGGGGAGTACAGGACCAAGAACCCCTAAATGGGATCTGGGGGTTTCTGGAACTAGCTTTGTCCTGAAGCCAGGTCCTTCTTGGACACCAAAGTGGACAGAAAATAGGAGCTCAGGTGCTAAAGAGGAAGAAGGGAGAGAGGGAGAAAGACTGTGGTGCTATTCCTGAGGAGTGGGAGTGCCAAATACTGGCTTGGATTCCATGGCATTTTTGGACTCAATTTTTACTGTCTGGAAGAGAAATTAAAATATATGGACAGTGTAAAGAATCTCTCATAAAGGTAAATTTACATGTTTGCATCCTGAGACAATGTCCTTTCTATCTTTTCTGGTGTTAAATGTTCTTTAATCAAATTAGCTAGTTTTCGAAATCTTTACTTGGTAAAATAACTGGCAACATTATGTCAGTCCCCATTTGGTGGAGAATTTTACCAGTACATGAAATACAAAAATCTGGGAATCAGTTCTTTCTGGGGGTCAGGGAGGGGAGGGAGAAGATTCGGAGGAACTACTTCTGGAGAGAGATGAAAAGGGTTAAAGATGAAGCAGTCAAGATGATTGCTAGGTATTTTATAATGGAGTATTAGGTTTTTAGAAATCAGACCTTTGAGCCTGCTGCTGACTCCAGGTTGTGATTGGGCTTATGAGAGCTGGTCACAATAATATCTGGTACATAATTGCCACTTAGGTGTATTGGCTTGGTACAGATCCATCGCACTTAAATGCCTATGTTGCCCAAGGGGACCTTTGTGTGTAGGAGCTGAGGCTACCACTCTAGGTCTCGGTCCCTCAAGAGTTTGCTGAGTGTGTAAAGCAGTAGTAGCCTGTTTAGCCTATATCTCTTGTATCCCAGACCCCCCGCCCCACCAATATGGCATCTGGCAAGTTGGTGTTTGCTAATGTTGGGAAGGAAGCAAAGCAAAGGAGGGTGATAGAGGCAAACAATCAAAAAGAAATGAAAAGAAGAAAAAGGGAAGAGTCAATAAAAGTAGGCACAGGAAGAATTAAAAATAATGTTGAATACTTTGTACCATTTAACATATTTTAACTTATTAAATGCTTACAGCTACTTCATGACGTAGGTACTATTATCTCCATATCACAGATGAGGAAACCAAGGCACAGATAGGTCACACAGCCATCAGACAGAGCTGGGCAGGCTCTAGGGTCTGCACTCTAATCACTATACTTTCCTACCTATGTTAGGGCTGTCTCTCTTATACATCCTGACTATTAGAAGAAGGAAATATAGGTTTAAAATATTGTGCCAGTGTCACTTGAGGGAAACTGGTGAGCTAACTAGGATGTTTCTTTCCTTCTCTGACCACAGTGAGTACAGCACAGTGATGAGGTGTAGGTTTCTGAGGTCAGAAGCCTGCCACAGATCCTTCCCTTGGGGTTGGTGGCCTCCTCTGGGACCTCCTCATTGGCTGTTACCTCCCACCTTGTCAAAGCTTTGGAGTGGCTGGCAAGGTCTGTGCACCTGCTACAGATGCCTTGGGGAAGCCAGTCTTGTCAGCCTTCTGTGGCTTTCTGATATGTCATTGTGAATCATGGGGACCTCAAGTCATCAACAGGAGGGACCGTGCACATTGAAGGGTGAATGTGTCCAGGTGTACTGTAATAAATTTAAGTAGGGATTTCTGCAGTGCCAGCATGTATTCCTTTCATACCAACTTTGTAAATGCTGTGCACACACATGTAGCTCTTTGACCCTGTGGGCACATCACAACTGCTCACTGAATTTCCAGTTCAGGGCCTTTCCCAACTGAAGTGAAACATGGTATCATGATCTGAGGGAAGGGGGACATGTGACATGTGACTCTCTAGATAGAAGCACTTCATAGGTGTGTGGTTCTCCTTGCCTTCTTTCCTAAAGCCATTTGTGGAGATGCCAACATTACAAAGTGATGGAGCTTCCTGACAGGTTCCTGAGTGACTAGGATTAGTAGAAGCCCCCGCTAACCTGTGCTGGACATGTAGCGAGAATAAAAAGTAAAGTATGCCACTGGATTTGGTGGCAGTTTGTTACTGCAGCATGGTGTAGCCTGTTCATGTTAATACAACACCCAATTTTTGAAATCTTTTTTATTATAAAAGAAATATATGTAAAAAATTTTAATGTACGGAAGCATATGTGAATTCTCTGTCCCCACTCCTCTTCCCAGACATGAACAATTCCTCCCCCTTGCAAGACTGTAAGTCCTTCTACCTCCAACCATGTCACCACATAGCCATGCAACCTTTGTTCTTAACTGCATGTCATCCAGTGTGTGGATGCACTTCATGTTAGGGAGATAGAAAGTATACTGTGTATACTGTAATCCATAGCTTTTATATATACAGACAACTGCTGGTTGCAAGGTATAATGGAAGGGGAAACCCAAAAAAATTAATAACCTGAAATAATGCTTATAAGGATGCTTAGAAAGAAATATGCAAAATCTGTTGAGAGGAAAACTTTAAAACACTCCCGAAGGGCACAAAAGTAAACTTGAATAAATATAAGGAAACAAGTGTTCTTGAATAGGAAAGCTCAACATCATGAATTGCCTAATCTCCCTAAGTTAGATTATTTAACATAATTCTAAATACAAATGCCAGCCTGTTTGTTTTGAGTTCTACACAAGTTGATTCTGAAGTTCAATGAAAACATGGCATGTGGATGTACCAGGAGCCTCTGGAGAAAGAAGAGTTGTGAGTGGAGAGTAGTCCATGCTGCAATGCTCAGTGTAGGCAGTGTGGCAATAACTTTTAATAATAAGCCGATGAGACAGTACAGAAATTCCAGGAATCTACCCAAATACATTTGGGAATTTAATATAGGATAAAGGTGGAATCATAAATGTGTTGGGGTAGATATTGATTTAGATTTTCCGTACAAGGTCTTGAGATGACCGGTAGCCATCTGGGATAAAATAAATTGGCATTCATATCTTGTACCAGGATCAAAGTCCAAATGGATCAAAGAGTTAAATGTAAAAATGAAACTAAAAAGTACTAGAAGAAAACTTGAGTGAAATTCTTTATAGTCTAGAGATGGAAGAGGCCTTTCTAAACGCAAAGTTGAAATTTTAAACGCAAAGTTTAAAAGTTTTAGAGTCAATTTGATTTCATAAACATGAAAAACATCTGTGACATAACTAATGACAAAAGAAAAAATATTTGCAACTCAGGCATAGATAAGGAGCTACTTTCTTTAATAGATAAAAGAGTTTCTAAGAATTGAAAAAAAAAATCAAAACCCAATGAAAAATGTGCAAAGGACATGTATAATTCATAGGAAAAAATTCCATAATCTTTCAGTATGTAAAAGGGTAGTCAACCACACGAATTAATAATTAGAGAAATCAAATTAAAACTACACCACAATGCTATTTCTCACCTATCAGATGGGCAGACATCTGTTTGCCATGTTGAGGCATCTTCAACAACCACTGTGTTAGTGAGGCTTTCAGGGAACCAGGGGTTTGAGAGAGTGATCTCTTAGATCCAACAGTTTCCATTCTAGGACTATCCTGTGAGCACTTGCACATAAAAAATTATATATGTACAGAATGATTCAATTTAGCGCTGATTATTGGAAACAACATGGATGTCCAGCCATAGGAAACTGGTTTAATAAACCTATGCTATATCAACCCAAAGAAGTGCTATGGAACTGCAAAAAGGCTGTGAATTGATGTGGTGAAATTGCCTGGATATATTATTGAGAGAAAAAAATCAAGGTGTAAAACAGTTTGCAATGCATAATTTGCTTCTTTTTGTATGAGAAGAAGGAAGGAATGAGAACATGTACATGTATTTGCATAAGGAAATATTGGAAGGATAAGTAAGTAGCTAATAAAAATGGTTACATGGGCACTAGGGTGACAGAACACATAGACACAAATTGGCAGTGAGACTGTATTTTTTTGAACTGTGTAAACATAGGACCTTCTAAAAGAATTGTTGATAAGCTAAAAACAAAAACGAACACATAGAGTATAATCTCATATTAGTTAGGATAACACTAGCTGCTTTACCAAATCAGTACCAATGATCAGGCATACATCATCTGACTTACATGGCCCCACCTGCTCCCTGTTGGGCTGGAAATGTAGTCTCAACTGCGCAGCTACTTCTCATCACCAGCTCTACCCTCGGGAAGGGTGAGTATAAACTTGGAGGTCTGCTAGCCATCTCAACCACAGATCTTAACTTTATAAGATATAGTCAATATATAATAGAACTTATAAAGACATACTACACTAGTATATTAACTAACAGTGGCTTGTTTAGGATCATATAATTTGAGGTGATTTTATTTTCTTTTTAGTGCCTTTTTGCAACATGCAAATTTTCTACATTTATCTGTTATTGGGGAGAGTTTAAAGCTATGAAAATGTAACCCTTGATGACAATTGTGAATGTATACCATTTTCCTCTCACAGACCATGTTACAGAGGGGACATTTGTGCAGAGCCTTCCTGACATACTGGGATGATTGCATCTTTGTGATCAGTCTTTCAGAGTGGAATTGCTTGGTCAGAGAGCATGTCTCACTGGCAGTAGGAGAGTGTTTACTCATACTGTCTGTCAGTATTCTTATTCTTTGCCAATAATGTGAGTAAAGATGGAACTTTGTTGTTTAATTTGTATTTCTACATGTCAACTTAATGCCACGTGTTTTGGTAACAGGAGATATCTCAATGTAGCTCTGTAGCTCTTTATATCGAGAGATAAATTCCAAGATCATTGCCTCATCGTGAGTTTTTGTTTTGTTACAATGGAAGGAGAATGATTTAAAGAGATGTTTCAGGACAATCTCAGGGTGACCTTAACTCAGAGGGCTGGATGGCATGGTTCTGGGGCATCTGGTTTGTCCTTGTTACCTGGCCTGCGGAGTTTT
>NW_006442489.1:275760-305618 GCF_000325575.1 Pteropus alecto
AGGCTTTTCCCTCCATTCTCAGCACAAGGAACCCCAGAGATTAGAGATTCTCAAGTGGGTGGGCATTGAGATGGGGGTCCATTTAGGAGGTTTTTTCAGAAGGCCTAGGTATTGGTCTCCAAAGTAGGGTGGGTTCACCCAGGGATATATGAGACACAGTCACTGGGATATGTGAAGGAAATAGTGGGATTTCTGATTATATTCATATTTAGAAATGAACTAACATACACATACAGACCGATTATGCATATGTATAATTTAATAAGTATGTATTGAAGGTTTGCTTCAAAATGTTACTAATCAAACATATAATCAAAAAGGTTTGAGACTGCTCTGTGGTCTGGGCAAGACATGCTGCTGTCCTGGACTGGAGAGACAGCAGTTGAAATGACAAGAGGTAGATGGATTTGAAATATGTTTTAGAGACTTGGTATGGATTGGAAGTGGAGATAGGGACAAAAATGATGTGTAGGAAGGGCATGTCAGGATGACTTCTGGGGCAAATTGTGTTTGCTGAGATGGAGAATCCAGAGGAGAAGTAGGTTTAGGGGTGGGAAAGCATGAAAGATCAAGAATTTGGTTTTAGACAAGTTATTTTTGGTGCTCACTTCGGCAGCACATATACTAGACAAATTATTTTTGACTCGCCTGTGGAACTCCAAATGGAGATGCCAAAGAGATAGATAGAAGTATGGACCTGCAGCCCAGTCCTTTCAGGTCTTCACATTGTTAATCTTACCTGAGGGCCCTCAGTTCAGGTAAAGAAACAAGTATAGGTCAGGGTAGAGCAGGTCATGCTGCAGAACCCCCCGCTCACGGAAGTGTTTCTTGGTCCCATAACGTGTCCTGCTTCCGCCCTGCTCATTGTGGTCACTCAGGGAGCCAGCCCAGTGGGTCCTCCATCTCATTAGCAGTGACTGCTCCTGAAATGTCCACCCAGAAGTGATACAATCTCTTCTGCTTTTATACTCACTGCTTTTATACTCACTGCTTTTCTGTTTCCTTGACCAAAGTTGAGTCACTTGGCTGCCCCTGACTTTAAAGGGGGAGGGGATGTGCCATTCTACCACGGGCCCAAAGAGAACAAGAGATAACTGGTACGTGGCACTGGCAAGCTACATAGTTCTGTGGAACTGACAGACTCTGCTATTTGTAGCTGATGACAGTGGAGCAGCACTGCGCTTGTGCAGCACAGAAACTGAGCCCTCCTTTTCTTAGTTTTGGGCATGCCCTGGGGGACCTTGGGCAGAAGCTGTTCAAGCACATCTTCTCCAGGAAGGTCTTTTAACTTGGCTATGAGGTGTCATTGACCTCAGGACTGAAGTGAGCTACCAGGGCTGAGTGGAGTTCCCTGAGTTGGCTGGCAGCCCCACAGCAGCCCTGCACCTGCTTGCAGCCTAGCTTCCCTTCTCATGCTGCACACGGCATTACTGGAGTCATTTCTAAAGCATCAAACTGCTTTTAAAGCACTAATGTGGTTGAAGAGTAATTGTAATTTAAGATACCAGAGCAAGAAATTATAGCTCAGCTGGATAGTTTAGCCAAGAAAGGGGCCAGTGTCAGTGAGAGCTGGACAAAGCCAGGATGTGTTTGCCTCTCTCCCAGCCCTGGCGGAGGCCCTTTCAGTTCAGTGTTGCCTGCTCCATATGCAAGACTCAGTACTGAGCATTTCACTTCCTTGTTCATTTACTCTGCACAACGAACGACCTTCACACAGATGCCATTACAGAAGAAACAGGCTCTGGGAGTCAGTATGCCCAGGGGTTTGGGAGCTCAGCTCAGCCCCTTGCTCTCACACAGAAGCCTAGGGTTGGGAGTGCTGTGCTGCACACTTCCTCCACCCAGTTCTCACTCTAGAGGGAATCACACATTGAGGCCCCAACTGCCTGAGGGGGCTGTTATTTCCAGATTGGGTTTTTGCCCAGCACTCTGTTCCCTCCCCTGGTGGAGGAATCATCTATCCCAGAAACAGTAAGATGAAAAGCAAATCACTATCAAATTGTAAATCAGAGAGGAAGCAGGCACCAGTCCTGCACCTCCCTACTCGGCAAGGCCTGCTCCTTATTCTCACCAGTTTTCCCTTAGCTCCAGCCCTTTTGTTACTGGAGGGCAAATGAGTCTGGAGCTCCTTCTACCTGCCTGCTGTCCAGCCAATAGACTGACACAGGAGTCGGGCTATTTAGAATAAATGTTCATTAGAGAATTGCAATTCCTGGAGAACAGGTGGGCTATCGCTACCCCAATATCTCTGGAGTACAGATTATATAGGGAAAAAAAATCATTGGTCATGGAAACTCATAAGAGAGTTGGGCTCATGGGTGCTGCTGATTGGACAACTAAAGGGGGGGTTGATGTAGTTGATCATTCATTATGTCTAGTTCTGGAATCAGCCATGGCGCCATCCCATCTGATCCCATGACCTTCTGCCTTGATGGAACTGAAAGCTAGAACACAATATCTTGGCTAAAACAGTTGGTCTAAAGTTTAATTGAAGTCTATGTGCCGTAATGATTATAGACTGGAGGCTCAATTAATCATGTCCTAAAGCTTAATGATTTAAAGAGCAGGCAGAAGACAAGGATGGGGAAGAAAGCAAACTAGTCATAAAGCCTTTATCTGGGCAAAACTAACTTGAATCAAGGTAAAAAGAAAAAACTTTATTAAAGAAATTATGTTTGTCTGTGGTTATAATCTATAGGGTAAGAAGAAGTGAAGCTGGGAATGCTGTGAAGCTCATAATATGGGGGTCCTTGCCTCTGGTCCTTCTTCACTTTTACTGAGTTGTGTGTCTCTCGTCTGTGGCCCATTTGAGGGAGTCTGATGGAGATGCTGTGCAAGCAGAGTTGGTCCCCAGGTTGGCACATGAAAGGCTCTGGTCCTGATGATGGAGAGGTGACAATGTTCCCGGCAGCAGGGGGCGTGCTGGCTGAGATCACACCCCTAGGAAAGTGAAGGTGGCCCGTTCTCGACAGTTGTAAACCTTGGGTGCCAAATCAAGGCATGGGAAAGCCACTGTATGTAAGCAGACAGGCTTCAGTTGAATAGAGAATCTCACAAACACCGAATGTTTATCGATATATGGCAATTTAAGGGGACTCTGAGCGCTTGTGCCAGCTGCCTCTCAGAGGAAGCTTGAAAAGTGAAACCTTAGCAGTTTCAGGTGTAGAGACAACAAGCAGGAGTTACTGTGGGGGCCTGACCTTGGATGTTGTTTTTCCTTTTGAGTTTTTCAGATGCTATTTTACTGAAAAGTTCTAGATAACACACTTAAGGTATACTTTTCTTTTTCAGCTCCAAGTGCAGGAACTACATTTATATAAACAACCTCATTTACTGAAGGTTTCCTTAATAAAGATTATCTTTTGGGCTTCCGTGCTCTAGTTTTGGCTTCTGTTCTCTAGCAAATGTGCCTATCATTGCTTCATATTATTGCCCTAGTTTCACGGTCAAAGTAGTGAAAAAGAAGATAGACTCCTTAAAGTGTAAGTGACAACTTTTATTTGGTGACATGCATTGAAAAATCTTTTTAAAAATATACCTTTTAAATTCATTCAAAGAAAATGTTTTTCTCTTTTAGCAGGAAATGGTAAAAATAAAAACGAAGTAACAATTTCATCTGATAGGAAGCTTTCTTAGTTTGAGTTCAGAGTCACAGCATTTCTCCTTAAGCTTGATAGGCTCAGCCTCATTCTTTTTTCTATATTTCCCTTAAAATCAAGGACAGGGATATATGTTTTAAAATCTTCATTTGTTGTCTACCTGTTTGTTTGTTTGTTTGTCTGTTTGTTGATATGTGACAGCAGAGAATGAAAGTGAATCTCTGCTAGTCTTGACATCCTGCATTGTGTTTTCCAGTTTGTGGGTGGACAGGATAGAAAACAATTCACTTCATTACACCAGTTGGTTTAGTATCATACCCAGAAGATCCAGCTGTAGCTTAGCAAGGATGTGATAGCATTTATTTGAGGGTTGGGGCCTTTTGGGAATGACCAGACCATTATTTTTTCCATTTCCTGTTCCAAGTACAAAGTCTTTGATGATTTAGATTTCTTAGAAAAGATCTCTTCATTGTTCAAAGCAGTTTAATTATATTTGAATATCTCTTTAGAAGGCACAGAAGCAGAAGAAAGAGATGAAAGAGAAAGCAAAGTCAGATAAGAGAACATACAGACTTGCAATTAGGGCAGTTTTCTAATTCTGAACTGCCAGAGGGAGTCTGAACACTGGCATTCTAAGAAAATGGAAGGGATGGGCAAAAGCTGAGCAAACCAGACAAATTAATTTTTTTCCTAATACTGTATAACCTTAATTTTTTTTTCTGAAATACAATCCTGTCTTGCATTAGATTTTGTGTACTCAGTAGTTTGGCTGCTGGGTTTCTGTGGTATTGCTACATTCCCCAGGCTTCTTGGGATCCTGTCTGTCTGTTTGAATAGTGTGATACAAGAAGGTCCTCATCTAAGACATCAGGAAAGATAGGCTGTGTTCATTCCCATGTGAATAGTATGTCTTGTACACAGCCTGTTTTTCCTGGGTGTGAAGTATTAAGTGAGCACAAAGCACCATTGGCATTGAGTTTGGCTCTTCAGAAATAAATGGAAAGACCCTGAAGGTGAAGTGGGTGGTGACTCCTGAGGTACACAGGGAGCTGCTGGCTGGGTGGGCAAGCTGCGGTCTCTAGGCCCAGGACAAATTTGATTTTTCTACACCTCTGCCACTTGCTTCTTTCCTCAGCCTTCATGAAATCACAGTTATTCTCCAGCAAGAGTTCTAGGTTTGATTACTAGGGATAGAAAATAATGTTCCCAGTCCTGCTGTAAAGTGGACCCAGTGGCCACCTACCCTGTACAGAGGATGGATGGGATAGGCTTTGGTTTGGCTGTATTTTCTGCTCTGGACTCTTTATTTGTGTACTTCTGAATGTGCAGGAAGAAGTCACCATATTCTCAAGCATGTGTTTTAGAACAAGTAGAAAATAAGGTTGCATATTCTGCTTATAAATTTGCTTATTTTTTAAATTTCCTCTTTGAGTTCTTTAATTTACAGGTACTTGTTCAAACTTTGGGAGTTAACTTTAAAGGTATATTAAAAATGGCATCTGTTTTCCAGAAAGAAAATGAGGCTTGCTTTCAGCTCTAGAATAGGGAAAAGCATTAAAAACATATGATAGGTGTGACTTATTTTGATTATTGTTTTTGTCTTACTTAGTGATAGTTCAGTTTTAAAACCAGCTCATTTTCATCTACAAATTCTTTAAATTTATCCTGTATACTTGGTTATGGGAGAACTACAGGATGATAGAGCTGCTAATTTAAAATTACCAATTTTGAAGGCTACATATTTTTTAATTAAAATTAATTTTAATTTTGAGAAATATTTTGTATAGATATTGCAATGAATAAAAAACCAGTTTTAGAAAACTGTATCCTGAACTTGAGAGATACAATTTGTTTCTTAGTAGTATCTTCATTTAGCCTATCAATTTAATAAATGTGTTTGTTTACTTGTTAGATACTGTGGATAACTTTTTTAAAGATAATAGAAGTCATGAGATAGAGACTAATGGCCATATTACACTCAAGGTCAATAAAACTAGAATATCGGAGGCAGGGCCCAGGCATTGGTATTTTGTAAACTTCCCAGAAGATTCTAATACACAGCCAAGTGACTGTCAACCAGAGTAACTTCTTCCCAGTTTTTGAGACAAACTGAAACAGAAAAAAAAATGTGGAACTCTTTAAGTGCAGTGGGAGCCAGAAAAGATGGTTATGGTTGTGATAATTTATCTGCTTTAATAATCATGAGACCATAATTCTTTGTTCAAAGATCCACTGAGCACAAATTATAGGTGCAGCATTGAGTTAAGTTTCTCAGGGACAAAAATGACAAACAAGGTCCTTGCTGGAAGGAGTTCATGTTGGAGAAGAAAAATGGCCAGACCCAGTGATGCCACTGTTGGGAGAAAAATTTTCTGCAGATATTTAAATTTTTTCCATTTCTATTTATATACATATTTTTGTTCATAGGATATGACAGGAATATCAACAAATAGTTTGAAGCATAAAATATGCTACAGTAGGTTACTATTCTATTTGTGAAGTAAAATGGGAATACAAATTTAAGGAGAAAAACCGCTAAAATTTTCTGACCTAATAAATGGCTTATTCATCTATTTTCAAAAGGATGCTGGTAGGTATTAAGTTGCTGTGGTATTTTGATTTTGTTGCATACATTTAAGAGTTATATATTTAAAATTATCAGTATTTACTGTGTAGCAAAATTATGTCTTTTGCAACTATTTAAACTTATAACAAATCTTAGATGTCAGTTTGAAGTTGTGCAAAGAGATACACAGTTTTAAAATTCTTACGAGGGCCAAACACAAAAGAAATTGAAGAATACTGGTTCAGTATTATCCAAAAACATGTTTAAAGGGGAAAAGTCTGATCCTCAAGTTCTCGCATGACTGCCAGTCACTTCAGGAATGGAAGCCTGCCCAACTTCCCTACTCCTATGCTACATACTAGCCCTCTGCTAGTGGGTGGGCACAGTAGCTTCAGGATCCTCACTGTGGGGACTGATAACCCACCAGAAATGGTATAAAGATTACTTCAAAGTGAAAACATCTGCCTTAGATCTCCTATCATCTGAGAGGAGACTACTTCCTGTATTTCCATTAACCTACTTGGTCCCTGGTAGCATCTGAGTTTGCATCACTATATAAGACTTCCTTCTGTTCCCCAGGAGCAGCTGTTACCTTCTAGCTTTCTCTCCAGTCTTCCCCTTCTTCTGCCCTGCCCCATATTGAAATCATTCAAACTGAAGGTTTTAGCTCTTAGTACATACTAAAGCCAATTCAGTGAATTTTTTTTTCAGCATCCCAATGTCAGTGCTAGCAACTAGGGTTTCATATATTTAAACTGCCTCCCCTATATTAAGGGTCATTAATTTCTTGAGAATAGGCACCTTATAACCAAATAGATCAAGGAAGAAATCACAAGGGAAGTTAGAAACTGCTTTGAGATGAATGAAAACAATGAAGACACAACATATCAAAACTTATGGGATGTAGCTAAAGCAGTACTTAGAAATTTATAACTGTAAATACCAATATTTTAAAAAGATCTCAAATCAAAAAGCTAACCTACCTTAAAACACTGGAAAAAGAAAAACAAACTAAATCTAAAATAAGTAGAATGAAGGAAATAATAGAGTCAAGTGGAAATTAATGAAATAAAGAATAGAAAAACAATAGAGAAAATCAGTGAAACAAAAAGTTAGTTCTCTGAAAAGAAAACCAAAATTGACAAACCTTTAGCTAGACTGACCAAGAGAAAAAGAAAGAAGATGCAAATAACTAAAATCAGAAATAAAAGTTGGGACATCACTACCAACCTTACGGAAATAAAAGGATCATAAGAGAATACTTTAAACAATTCTATGCCACTAAATTAGATAATTTAGATGAAATGGGCAAAGTCCTAAAACACAAACTGCTGAAACTGACTTAAGAAACAGGAACTCTGAATGGACCTATAACAAGTAAGGAGATTAAATTAGTTTAAAAAAAAAATACAAAGAAAAACCCATGCCTGGTAAATTCTGCCAAAAGTTTATAGAAAAATTAATACCAGTTCTTCACAAACTCTTCCAAAAAAAAAAAAAAAGAGGAAACACTTCTCAATCCCCAAAGTCATCACAAGAAAACAAAGCTACAGTCAGTATCTCTTATAAATATAGGTACAAATATCTTCAACAAAATACTTGCAAACCAAATCCAGAAATATATAAAAAGTACTATACACCATGAACAAATGAGATTTATTTCAGGAATGCGAGGTCAGTTTAACATCCAAAAATCAATCAATGAAATACATCATATTGATAGAATAAAGGAGAAAAACCACACAGTCATCTCGATAGATACAGAAAAACAATTTGACAAAATTTAATACCCTTTCATAATAAAAACACTCAAACTAGGAATAGAAGGGAACTTCCTTAGCCTGATAAAGGACATCTACAAAAACCTCATAGCTAACATACATAACAATGAGAGAATGAATGGTTTCTCCTAATATCAGGAATAAGACAAGGATGTCTATTTTTACCACTTCTATTCAAACTATTGGAGATTCTAGCTAGGGCAGTTAGGCAAGAAGTAAAAGGCATCTGGATTGGAAGGGAAGATATAAAACTATATTTGCAGGTGAAATAATCTTATATATAGAAAATCCTAAAGAATCTACTAAAAGACTATTAGAATTCATAAACAAAGTTAAGCAAGTTTTTAGGATACAGGGTCAATATACAAAATCAATAGTATTTCTACACATTTGCAATGAACAGTCCAAAAATAAAATTAAGAACACAATTCCATGTACGATAGCATCAAAAAGAGAAAAGACATCTTGAAATATTAAATCTTTTCACCAAAGAACATAGCATTTTATCATTATACCAAATGTTACTTCATAATCCTGACTTGAGTACTGTAGTTTTCTCGTTTCTTGTTAAGCTGGTTTTTGGGGAATTAAAAATTTTTTTTTCTATTGTGATATGGACCTTTTCCCACAGCATATTTTAATTTGTAAATCCTGGTATGTAGGAAAGTTAATGGAATTTATTTGACAAGTAGTCACTTTCTCAGTCATTAATTTTAAACAGTTTTTCAGTTGAGTCTTTTGGATTTTTTTTTAAATAGACAAACTATCAACTACTTTTTCTCTTTCAATTTTATAGTTATAATTTGTATTTTCTCTTGCCTTACTGTTTTAAATTACATTTCAGAATAATGTTAAATCATTCTGATGATAGTGAACATCCTATCTCTGTCTGGTGGTTTACCCTGAGTACTGCTTGGTTTTGATTATTGATTTGAGATATGTGTGAATATTATCATCTTAAGGGAATGTCCCCTATTCCTATTTTATTAAGTATTTATTATTAGGACTACATATTGAACTTTATTAACCTCTTTAGCACCTTTCTTTTATTCTCTGGCTACTCCCATGGTTGATCCTTATGCTCCTGGGGTAAAATGTATGTGGTCATATTATGTTAATCTTTTATGTTCCCTGAATTTGATTTTTCTTTAATTGGAATAAAACATAATATAAATTTTACCATTTAACCACTTTTAAGTGTATAATTCAGTGACACTAAATACATTCACATTGTGCAACATCACCACTATTCATTTCTAGAACTTTTTGGTCATTCCAAACAATCTCTGTTTCCATTAAACATTAACTCCTTCTTCCCATTCCACCCCCCAGCTACTAGTAAACAATATTTTACTTTCTTTCTGTATGAATTTGCCTAGTCAAGGTACCTCATGTAAGTGAAATCACTAAGTCTTTGGCCTTTTGTGTCTGGCTTATTCAATCAGCATAATGTTTTTAAGGTTCATCTATGTTGTAGCATGTATCAGAATTTCATTTTTATGGCTGAATAATATTCCACTGTATGTGTATGTCACATTTTGTTTATTCATTGTTTCCACTTTTTGGCTGTTGTGAATACAACCATGAACATTTGTCTGGAGGTATCTTGTTTGAATCACTGCTTTGAATTCTTTTGAATATTTACTTAGGATTAGAATAACTGGATCATATGGTAATTCTGTGTTTATCTTTTTGAGGAACCACCAAACTGTTTTCCATAGTAGCTGCATTATTTGACATTCCTACCGAATTTGCTTTTATACTTTCAGGATTATTGTATCTCTATTCATATTTGAAATTCATTGGTAGTTTTTTCTTGGTGTGTGTGGTGCTGGATTGATTCTATTTGTCCATTATACTAAAACAAGCTTTGACTTTGAACATTCTGCTTTGTTGTCCGTGTTCTGCCACAGATGGTATGATATGATAATTATCTGTTTCTTAAAAGTTAGGGGGAAATGCCTGTCAGTCTTTTGGGGCTTAGTGTCCTTCAGGGATGTAATTCTTTGGTAGCTTTATCCAGTACCTCCTTTGGATATAGGTTTTATTCAATTTTTTCCCCTAAAACTTTGAGTGAATTTTCACCATTTATATTTTCTTAGAAAATGATATGTATTGTTGAATTATAAAATTTTATTAGTTTAGCAAAGTACATGATATTCTCTATTAAAGAAGAAAAATTTTCTTTTGTAGTTATCTCACCTACCTGATCCTTAATTTTCTATATTCTCTTCCTAGCCCCAAACAATCTATTTCTTGCTTTTTCTTGAATAAACAGCTCTTGGATTTCTTAATCAATTTTGCATTTCTTATGTCTAAACTTTTTTCCTCCAGCTTTATTGAAGTATAATAGACAATTAGGTGTTCATATTTACATTGTACAATTCAATGAGGTTTTTTTTTTCAATTATAGTTTGCATACAATAATATATGTTTCAATTTTACAGCATAGTGATTTGAGATCTATATAACTCACGAAGTGGTCATCCCATCTAGTACTCCTCTTCCCCCTTACATATTTTTTACAACATTGCTGATTATTTTCCTTATGCCACTTATTATATCTCCATGACTATTTTATATCTATCCATTTTACTTCTTAGTCCCTTTCCCCTTTTTTACTGTTTCCCCAATCCCCCTCCCATCTAGTATCTCTCAAAATATTCTCTTTATCTATGAGTTTGTTTTTATTTTTTGTTGTTGTTTATTTTGTTCTTTAGATTCCACATGCATGTGAAATCATGTGGTATTTGTCTTTATCTGACTTACTTCATTCAGCACATTACCATCTAGGTCCATCAAGGCAATATCTTTTTCCATCTCCTTCCTTTCAGTCTGTGTGTGTCTTTTAATCTGAAGTGAGTCTCTTGTCGGCAGCATATATAGGGGTCTTGTTTTCTTATCCATTCAGCCACTCTATCTTTTGGTTGGAACACTTAATTCTTTTCCATTTGAGGTACTTGTTGATGGATATGTAGTTATTACCATTCTTCATGTTTCAATACATGTTTTTTCTTCTTAAAGAAGTCCCTCCAACATTTTCTGTAATACTAGCTTGGAGTTGATGAATTCCTTTAGCTTATTTTTGCCTGGGAAGCTCTTTATCTGTCTTTCGACTCTAAATGATAGTTTTGCTGGATAAAGAATTCTTGGTTGTAAATCCTGGGTTTTCATCACATTGAATATTTTGTACCAAGCCCGTCTGGCCTTCCTTTGAGAAATCAGCTGACAGTCTTATGGGAGCTCCCTTTGCAATGCATCTCTATTGCATGTATCAGCAGTTTCAGGTATGTTTTTAAAACCACCTTAAAAATTTTTTTTGAAATAGTCCAGAAATAACTAGTCCCACTAAGATTTTACTTGATATGGTAAGTTAGAATAGTGGTTCCCAAGACTGCACTAGGGGCTTATGAGGGTCCATGAAATCATTTTAGAGTGTCTGTAAGGTCAAAATGATTTTCATAATAATACTAAGATGTTATTTGCCTTTTTCACTCTCATTCTCTCATGGAGCACTATGGAGTCTTCCAGATACTACATGATGTGTATAGTATAGTATAGTATTGCAACAAGATTGAGTGCGAAAACAAATACAAGAATCCATCTGTCTTCTCTTAAGCTGTCTGCCTAAAAGAAATTTGTAAAAATATTAATGCCACTCTTCTCACTAAAAGTTTTTGTATTGGAAAATATAATCACTTTTCATAACAAATGTTAATTATATTAATGTAATGGGTTGTTTATTGTTATTATTAGATTCATGAATAGATATTTTCAAATTTTCTTTGTTTTAACTTCTCTTATGACAAATAGTAATACATATAAACATATAAACAGAAGCTCTTTGGGGTCCTCAATTTTTTCATTATAGAGAGGCCCTTAGTCTAAGACGAAGAATCTCTGGGCTAAGGACATTTTTGAAAGGGGATTGGGAACAGGATGAGGAAGGCTCAGAGCTGGGTAGAGATTAGAAGAGTATCTTGAGACCCTGGGATGATGACCTGGCCTGAGGTGCCTGAAGAAGGGGCCAGGGGCAACAAGGGCAGAAGTGGCAGGACATGCAGTGATGGCCATGCAGTCTTGTTCTCAGTCCCTTGTTCCCTCCCAGGACCTAGTTGGGCAGGTGCTGCTGATGTATGCTCTTTTTTCAAGGACCTAATGGGTAACACATGCCAGTGGCTGCCTTGTAGGAGGGCAATTGATCACAAGGCCCACAGGCAGCCACTCACTCTCTTATGAGATGAAGTTGCAGCCATAGTGTGATATCAGGTTGGGCACTTTCTGAATATCCGATGTCTGTGCTGTGTTTTCATCCCAGGATGAGCATAGGAAATCATCAGGACTGTTTCTTTGGCTTTCAGGAAAAAAATTTTACCTCTACAGTAGTGTTCTAAGATCAAATTAAAAGACTACTTAAAATAATTAACAAAAGCAGGTGTTAGACTATTCTTAATACTGGCAGTTTTCTTGTGGGAAAAGATGTGTGGATCTTAGTGATTTTGATAATATTATTAATAAACTGTAGCAAAATTCATCTATTGCCTTTGACCTGTTAATTGCCTTTCTCTTGCAGGCGAAAGGGCCTGTGGTTCCGACTGAGGAAGATACTTCTCTATGTTTTGGGGTTATACATTGCCATTCCATTTCTCATCAAACTATGTCCTGGGATACAGGCCAAACTGATTTTCTTGAATTTTGGTAAGTGCCATGTGTCCATTTTTTCTTTAATTTTAGTAAGAGTTTATTTTTACAGTGGTTTATATATTTATATACTCACCACCCAGATCAAGAGATAGAACATTTCTTTACCCAGAAAGTTCCCTTGCACCTCCTCCCAGTTAAAGGCTGTTTATAAGGAGTGCATTGCTTTTCGGGGCTGGCATTCGTATACACAGATGACTATTGCTTGGTGGGGGGTTTTCTTTAGGTGAGGTTCACAAAATGGAAAGCCTCCTGAAGCTGTTATATAGGAGATTCTTTGTCAGTTGTGCAGTCTAGAGAGTTAACTGTCTTGGAAAAGATGACCACTTTTAACAAATAGTAATTAGGCCTTTTTCTTTTAAAAAATCTGATTTTCTTTTCACTTAAAAAAGCCTGACATATTTTGGTTTCTGTGGAATTATATACTGGCTTTGTAGGTGTTGTAGTCTCCTTGAGTTATCTTAGACCTCATATATTCCAAAGGTGGGTTTCTTTCTTTTTCGTGCTTTATATTTACTTTTTTACAAGTAGGAGGAGAAAGGCGCAGAAGTATCAAGCATATGAAATAAAAGGTATATGATTCCTGGGAGTATTTCTTTTTTAAGGAGCACCATTTCACACCTACAAGGTGAGGTTAAGAGGGCTGGGAGTATATGTGCGGGTGTTAGCAGTTTGAGGGTAGAACATGGCGCTCTCTAAATGATGGTCTTGGGTACAGGTAGCATTTGAACCGGATGAGGCGATCTCTGTACATGTGCTTTGGCTATGCCGGTTTGAAAAGAGTAGATTTGAACCTTATGTGTTTGGGAGCTTAGAGGCTTGGGAAGCTTGGGCCAATGCTGTGGGGGTAGCAGGGGAGCTGGTAGAGAGGAGGGAGGAGGAAGAGCCTGAAGACCAAGTGGAGGACAGACAAGAGGTGTTCAGATGGTCTGTGGGTGGCACTGGGAGTGGGCGTGTCATAAGGCTCTGAGCCCCTCATCTATAGTTACACAAGTGCTCCCAGCTCTGTAGGTGTCTGGGCATACAAGTTTGGGTTGTTAAGTGTATAATTGATTTATTGACCAAAACTTGGAGGTCACTGGTTAAAAGGTAATTTCTGTTCTAAAGAGGAACAGTAGGAAGAGGAACAACAATTATAAGGTCAATATTTAATATTTCATAAATCCAAAATAAGTTTTTTATTTGGTTTCTTAAATTAACTGTAAAATACATGTAGTATACTAAGAGGCATTTGATTTTTCTAACAGAAACATAACTGAATGCCTAGGAATTTGTCATCTCTAAGTTTTTGCCACTTGTAAGAAGCACAAATTTAAAAATCAAGGGAATTTTGTTTTGTTTTTCTGACATTTATTGTCCCTTAAATGTTCATAGTCATTCCAGCACAGAAGAGAGATTGAGTTTGCATATAAATATGAAGCTTAGGGCTGCAGATTTCCTGAAAGCAGAGAGCTTAGAATTGACCCTGTGTGGCTTTTCCAACTTTGCAGGCCTCCAGGTACCTTGGGCTGATGCCTTTGTGGCAGCTGGTGTGTGTGGCATGCTGCTCTGTGAGGCCTGCTACATGGTGGAGTCCCAGCAAATATTTGAATTAAATTGGCTTTCTTCAGATCAGTTATTTGGGCTACTTTAGACACAGCCCACAGATTTTGCTCTGTTGATTTCCTAATGAAATGGCAGGATGTTCTACAGGAGCATAACTTTGAGTTCTCCTATTCCATCCCCCATGGCACAGAAGAGATGGGCTATGGCTTGGGCAATGGGACCTCCCCGTGCCCTCCAGGGATATGCTGGTCCCTAAATCTTTCTTCCACGTGTTTGCTGCATGGGAGTTGGATCATCTATGACAGTGTTTTTAAAGGAGATATTTAGTTAATTGTCTGTGCCCTCTTTTCCCTGCAGAGGAGATGGCGGTCTTCAGTGCTGCCCTGCAGTGACACGGCAGTTTTGCATCACACTTCTGGGGTGGCATCTCTTTTCTTGTCTCCTCAAGATGTGAATCATGAGCCTGTGGATTTTTTTTTGGACATTAAAGGAAGTGTAACAACCTTTTGGGCCTCAAAACGTGGTTAAAGAATGTATCCTAAAGTTCACAGTAAATCTGTCTGAAACCAGATATATAAATTAGATAAGCTTTAGAAGAAGCTTAGCACCTGTGATTTAAGGCATTATTCTACTTTAAATATATTTTCATACGCAAAAAAAAAAATACATGATCATTCTAAAACCAAAAGATAAACTGTAAGTCCCTGAACGGCAATGAAGAAGAAAGTGAAAATCATTCTGAGTAAATTAAAAAAACTGATCTTTTGTCCGAGTCTTACTAATAAAGATAAACGTTTGTGCTTTTCATTACTTGCGGTAGTTCTTTTGCCCTCAGATATAGAACTATCTCCTGGCGAAAAGGAATGTTTTGGTTCAGAGGCCGGCACAGAACTTCTCCTCTCTGCACATTGCCTTGGGTCTTTTTGGAAATAGGTTAGACATATTAATTATGTAGACATTTGAATTAAAAGCAAAAGGCCAGCCAACTAACCTCAGCAGTTGCCAGAACAATCCTTAAGCCTCCTCTTTCTCCTTCCTTGTAGCAGTTTCTGTTAACCTCTGATAGCTTTCTTTTCTATCCCTTTTCTTCTTATGGAAGCCCCTACAGCCCGCATCATGGAATTGGAATTTGATAAAACCCAGAGAGCCCTCTCAGCCCTCCCCTTGTTGGTACTACACATCATCCAGAGTTTCAGAGTTGTTCCTTGCTCAGTGACTGGGATGAGGTATAGCCCCAGTATTTAAAATCTTCAGGCAATCAGAAAAGCAGTTAAGTAGTTTCAGCCTCTCACAGTATCAAATATTTTCCTGATTGATTAAAGAAAGGATGACAGAGTAGATTGTTTTCATTCATGTATTAATTCACTGAGAATCATTTGTGCAGGATCCTTTCTAAATTATGCCCATTGATGATTGTGGTTGCTTATAATTGGTAGATGTAGCCAGAGGGTAGATAATGCAAACTGGGAAGAAGGAGAAGCCTGAGGTCTAGATCCGTGCAACTGGATGGGCCTTGCTGACCCACTGGCATGGGAGGCCTGTGTATTGCATTCCTGAGTCATACAGTCAAGCTCTGTGTAAAGTGGAACTTGTACTCACAGTGGACTGCCAGTAGGCCATGTGCTCTGTTCCCACTCCAACCCTGTGGATAATGCAGGGGCCCAGAGAGTGGGCTCTAGCCAGCATCCCACAGTCAGTAGGACGAAGGGATATGACTACATGGTAGGTCAGAGGTGCCTGGGCCCACCTGTTCCTAGCCAGCAGGAGTGAGCTGTGTTCCCTCCTGTGACCCCTCTCAGGTCACCCTGGATCTCCTGTATCCCATTTCTTTGCTCTGTGGCATTTCTGCTCACTTACACCATTAGTGGCCAAGTGGTTTCTCTGGCGCCTGCTCTCTGGGGCTGTCTGACCCCAGGACTGACCAGGGGCCTCCCATTAGCTAGAAGGAAAGACTGACTCATGGGTAGCATCTGCAGGACTTGACACATTCACTGCCTCCTTTTTTTTTTACCATTGTTTGTAAAACAGAAATAAAAGTGAACTGGAAGACAACCTTTGTGCAATGAGCCTATCTTGGCATATGGAAACTGGTTTCTCAGTTCCTAGATTTCTGGGGTTTGGATGCTTTCAGGATTAGCTACTAATCTTCATAAACTCTTTTCATGAGTGGAGTCCTCTGAGCTCTGAGATAGTGTGTACATAACTGGCCGCCTTCTCTCCAGACACAGAACCAGCCAAGGCCTAAAAGCTGAGCCAGCAAAAGCCAAGTGCCCTCAGCCCTTCTGTTTGGCACTGGGGCTGAGGAGTAGTGGGTAATTCCAGACTTAAGAGCAGAATTGATTGAGTGAATCTGGGTGTGGGGTTGACAGTGGGCACCAAGTTTGGATATTCAGAGCTTTAATGAGGAAGTCATTTCACTTCACATTTGTCATATGAGGAACAGGCATATCCAGTTAGAGCCTTCACCTTCCATAGTATGGAACAAAGTCACAGAATGGAGACCACAAAAGTAGGTGCCTGTGTCTGAAACAGCACAAGATACAAAAGCCCTTCCCAGTCCTTCTCTGTGGTCAGAAGCCTTCTCAGAGATCTATAGTATAACAGGCCAGAGTAAAATCTGAACTCCATAGCATGGCTACATTTGGTCCCAGGGTGTAATAACAAATACCACAAACTGGTGGACTTAAAACAACAGAAATCTATTTTCTCCCAGTTCTAGAGGCTAGAAGTCTGAAAAGAGTGTCTACAGTGTCATGCTTCCTGGGACTCTGGGTGGGCTCCTTCTTTGCCTCTTCTCAGCTTCTGGTGGTAGCCAGCAATCCATGGTGTTCCTTGGCTTTTGATAAGGATGCCAGTTACATTGGATTGGAGTCTACCTAATGACCTCATTTAAGATTGATTACCTCTGTAAAGATCCTATTTCCAAATAAGATCACATTCTGAGGACTTCAGTGTATTTTTGGAGGTGGGGAGCACAAGTCAACCCATAACAAGGCATTTGATACCAACAAGAATTAGAGCGAGATTACCTTTCTGACTTCCTGTCTGATTAGTCAAGAGTGTAGATCATGGAGTCGGGCTGCCTGGGTGCAAATTCCAGTTCTGTCGCATGTGAGCTGATGATGTAACAAGAACTATGAAAGGGCAGTGATACCAGCCTATTTTAGGGAAGGTACGCAGATTATAGGCAGCACTGTGGGAGGGCACGAACAGCACGGTGCCAGCATGGTGGGTGCACCAGGAAACGCGATGCCACCTCCTTTGCCATTTTTCTTTTGAGAGAAAATAAAGTTTTAAAAATTTAGCCTGTTTCTTGGAGATGAGATGGAATAAAAAGCTGGAGGTACGAACAACAGCCCTAGTGGGAGGATTTGTCTCCGTATGTGGTCTGAAATATTTGCTCAGAGAATTTCGGAGGAAAAAGAGTATGTTCTCAGGAATTGGATATTTCATTTCTTCAGCAAATGTGTACTGAGCCAAGGTGATATTTCAGGAAGTGACAGCTAGATGTGCAGGTATGTAGGGCAGAGAGCTTTCAGGCAGAGAGGGGATAGCAAATGCAAAGGCCCTGGAACAGGATGTTGATGAGTAGCTCAGGAAGGGGACAGGGGTGGGAGATGAGCACACTTGGCTTTTTACACCACATAGATGTTTGAGGTTATTTAATGAAATAATTCTCTTCACCAAAGAAAACTATAAAGATGTGTGTGGCTTCCATATAGAAGGTGGAATCAGCTAGAAGTCAGGACCATACTATTCTTTGGGAGGTGCCATTTTATAAAATGAATACATTCCACCTCAAGGTTTTGAATTTTGGGTTTTAAGTTTTTCAGTTTTCAACTGAATATATCTTCGAATATTATGTTTACCACAAGCAATAAAATTCAGTGATATATAAGGGGAATATTAAGCATCACCCCCCCACACACACACACACACACACACATACATACACACACACTTTTGTTAACAGCCTGGCATGTGTCTTTCTGTATTTCTTTCAAGCCACACATGGATGTTTTTGTTATTGATGTTGATGTTCTTTGCTTGTTTTTTAATAACAGTATGGGATTTTGCAGCCAACACTGTGATCTTATTGCTTCTTACCTGCTCTTCTTACCTACCTGTAATCCTCCGGTCAGTGGATCTCAATCAGTCTCTGTCTGATGACCACAGGATTGTCCATAGTGTGGGTGCACCACAGAACTCTGCCCTATTGACAGATCACTTGTTACATTTAGGGTTCCTGCTGTATTGCTTCACTTAACTGTATTCAGCTCTGGATGGGTTCTGTGGATTCGTCCGCTTCCCTGCACCCATGCCTTATCTTCTGCCATCCTTTCTTCATTAAGTGACAACACTAGTGACAACATTAAGTGACAGAACTTTAGGATCCCACTTAACTGGTGCACACCCACATTCAGTTGATTGTCAAGTCCTGTGGCTGCAGATCCAGAACATACCATCTGTCACCTTTCTCACCATCCCTCCCACCAGCACCCTGGCTCCAGCCTTCAGTCACAGCTTACCTGAGCTGCTTCTAGAGGCCTCACTGGCTCCTTATCTCCAGCCTGTTTCATGGCCAGGCTGATCTTCAAGCCTTTCATGGATCTTTCATTTCTTCATTTGTATCTTTTCACACCATGAACAGCCTTCGGTGGGTCAGTCTCTACTCAGACCTCACCCTTGCTGGAGGATCTGTAGGTATATGACAGTGTCTCAGAGCAGGCTTGCATACAACCTTACCTGAGGCTGGAGGGCCCTGGCACACCTGGAAATATTGTGTTGGAAAGGACTTGGCACTTTTTGAGAGCTTTGCCTCTGCCGTGTGTGTGTGTGTGTGTGTGTGTGTGTCCGTGTGTCCGTGTGTCCGTGTGTCCGTGTGTCTGTCCATCCACCCCCATTAATCCTGGTTTCCATCTCTTTGTCCCCCACAGTGAGGGTTCCCTATTTCATTGACTTGAAAAAACCACAGGATCAAGGTTTGAATCACACCTGCAATTACTACCTCCAGCCAGAGGAAGATATAACCATTGGAGTCTGGTGAGTATTTGGCCAAGTGCCTCATAGCCAAGGTACCCACTTTGTGAACTCTCCAGGAAGCAGGAAGAGCCCTGTTTCACATGGCCAGTGTTGTCCTTGACAGCAGTCTCTGAAACTGTTCCCTGTCCATTTTTATCTTTATTCACTTTATTTCAAAAGCAAAGAGCTCCGCTAAATTCGATCCTAATGGAGCATGATGTGATGGCACCAAACAATTCTGAGGTTTTCAAATAGCCTTGTGAACTAGATTGCTTTTTGTACAAAGCCTTATTTCCAGGGAGAAAGAAAAAGCTAGGAAAAAAAAGAATATAAGCACAGAATTGTGAGCACAGGTTTGAAATATATCATTTCTTTCCAGAGAAAGGAATGTCTAAATGAAAACAGCTTGATTTCTTTTCACATACAGCATTTTTGGCATTTGATAATGGTGGTGTTTGCTATCTTCTTAGTATTTACTTTTCATAGCCTTAAATTTGAATTAAGCTCTGTGACTTCTTTGTCCCTAGAATATGTTTTAATGTTTCCCCCCACCCCCATGAACAAATGGATGTTTTTGAACAACTAAATCAAAATTGATCAACCTTTCTGTGATGTTTTCTTTTTTCTCTCAGAATCACTCTGAATCACTGCCTCTTAATCTAGCTTGGTTTCTTTTTCAGTAGCCATAAAGTCTCTCAAAACCACTGAGTATGTGAGAAGCTTCTAAATGAAATGCTATGAATAGCTTCCCAGTGTAGATTGCGAGGAAGTTTGGGCATTTCTAATAATGGTCCTGGGTAAAGAACATAAAATGAGAAGGAAGATTTTTATTCATAGGAGTTGATGCTTGGGACTCTAGAGTCTTTTGTCATTTTCAATTTGATTTAATTTAGTATTCGCTAACCACTGTGACATGCAGGACACCTTGCGTTTCCATCTTTAGTCAGAAGCTTGACATGTTTTGCTTAGGGCCATTTGGTGGGAATTGGTTGGCCCGCCTGGTACTTAATGAGGGTCTGTGTGCTTTGAAGACATGGGAGTTTAGTCAGTACTTCTTTCATAGCAGTTACCCAAGAAAGTTGTATTTAGTGACAATAATAGCGAGTCTCAAGATAGTGATAGCCATGCTTTGTGCTGGTAGGCATCTGCCCACGTCTGTGTCCTGTGCTGTTGTGAGGATGATGTGGGCCCTTGGGCAGTAGTAGGCTCTGTTCACCAGCTGCCTCCACCTGGCAGGTACCTCATCAGATCCGCCTAACAGCAAAGGCTTGGAGGAAAGCTGAGGGTTTGCTTGGCCATCAGCTTATTCTCAGCTGCTTGTGTGTGAGCATAGTTGTCCACCTGGCAGTAGAGAAGAGAGCCCCGGGATAGGTCCCTACCCCTCTATCTGGGAGCTTCCTGGGCCTTTGTCAAGTGCCCAAAGTTTGGGGTAGGCTGGCTACTGGAAGCACATCAGCCCCCAGTAACTTTAAAATATACCTTCAGTCCCATAGGTTTGTAATTGTAGGAGAGTAATATTTACAGGGATCAGAACCACCCAAAATGTGATCCTCTGGAACAGGTCAGAAAGATACATTAGAACTGAAGTGCCGAAAATTAAGAGCTAGAAAATAAGAAATTGGCCATTTATTGTAGTATTTTAAGGATTATTGCTAATTAATTTAAATAAATTTTACAGAACAACCTTATTAATTCAGAGCCTCGTCGTAGATTAACAGTATTTGGTGTGGCCTGAGTTAAGATTAATGGAGCATCTCTTTGAAGAAGGGTTTGGCAACGTAGACTGAGTCTTCAGCTGTGGAATATGCTGCATGAGCTCACCCACACAGTGGGACGGCCTGTGACACCTCCTCCTGCAGGCATGAGTGACTTACGAGCAGGCTCCAGGGTGACTTACAAGCAGGCTCTGGAATGTGCCCTATATTAGAAATGGTGTCAGGGTGGACAGGCTTCTAGTGCAGCTCACAAAGATCGCTGTTGCTAAATTAGCACATGTGACAGCATAATGCTGTCTTAGGTACGCTGTGGCTTAAATTGTGTGCTGCTTAAAAATATGGGTATGTATAAGAGGAAGTGCTGTTTGCTCAGCTAGTATTTATTAAATGCTCATTCTGTGCTAGTCCAGGTAAAGGCCTGGTGTCTGATCCCTCACAGAGCTTCCAGTTCCTACTGGAGAAATAGCCAGCTCCTACCCCTGGTAACTGCTACCAGTGTAAGCCTCTGTAGCCCAGGGAGGCCCATTTGCAAGGCTGGAAATCTACTTAAGTTGTCAGAGCCATTTCTACAGCTTAACATTCCGTAGTTATTTATTCTGGTAATAGGGATAGTTTGCCTTTCCAGCACACCTGTCCTCCTGCTCTCTGCTCAGTTGTGACTTCAGCTCCACATTTGTTTCTTGGACATCATCATGTGATTGTGCATTTCCTTCTGCTTCTGTTTTCAGGCACACTGTCCCCACTGTCTGGTGGAAGACTGCCCAAGGGAAGGACCAGATGTGGTACGAGGATGCCTTGGCTTCCAGTTACCCTATCATCCTGTACCTGCATGGGAATGCAGGTACCAGGTGAGGAACAAGAGCCCATGTATGGTCTCCCTGCACTGCTATCTCCTTTGTGGGTGGGAGTGACCTAGCCCAGTAGGGTTTACTGACCCTCTGCAATGAGGGAGTGGGCAGGAAGGGGAATAGAGGAAAAGACAAAGTTCCTATGGGGTTTATGGAAAGGAGTTTAAGTAAAACTTACATGAAGCAGTGTTCCCACAGGCTCAGAGCAAAGCCAGGACTGTGTGCAAAGTGGGCCCAGGCCCTGTTTTCTTGGGAACCACCATGTTAAGCAGATGTAGGAAGCTTTGCACAGAAACCCCTTATCTGAAGCTTGTGCTGGGGTAGAATGAAGGAGGCTGCATCTGTCATTGTGACCCAGATCCTTGCCTGAAGGGAGATGTGTCTTTCTTCCTGACTTATTTTAAAAAGCAAAGTGTCTGAGGTCCCATGATTTAGGAAACAGGTTTTCTCAGTGGGTAAGGAAATGGTGGTCCCTCAGAGGAGGGGTCATTGTGACCCTTCAGGGCCACAGCATGCCCCGAGGAAAGTTGTCTCTTGTTCAATAGCAGCATCTGTCAGTCCTGTCCGAGGATTACAAGCTTGTTGGCATGCACTTTCTGGCAGGCGTACCTTGCTGGAGGAGGAAGAGCAATTCCTGGAAAGGGCAGCAAGTGCCGAGAAAGGGCAGGGGTGACATTGAAAGAGGGATGGCTAAAAGCAGAGGGAGGCCAGCAAAGAGACCCCAGCTGAGTGTGCATAGACAGGCTTGTCCTCTGAGGTGGCCCCACCATATTGTCAGGTCAGGGTTATTTGGGTGAGTTCTCTGCTTCCACCTGTAAGCCAGCAGTGCCAGTGCATCTTGCTGGGCCAATGATGAAGCACAACTGTCTATAGCAGGTAAAAACCCTTTCCCGGGTTTATCCCAGGTTCTTTTCAGGAGCGGCTTTGATGGCATGTCCTTCAAACTAATTGAGATTGGAGCTACCATACTTGGTTTAAAGAAGGCTCCTTCCACTCATGTGGTCAGCCTTGCTCAGAAGAGTCTCTGTGAGATAGCCAGCAGAGGCAAAGGAGGAAGTGCATCTTTTGAAGAAAGCATTGCCTGAAATCCCTAGGAAGGTCACTATTGCTGCAGCTGCCATAGGTCATCTGAGAGAGAGTGTGCTAGCAAGGAGCTGGCAGGAGGCAAGGCCACCTCCTGGTACCTTGGCCATGGTGGTGGGCTGGTGGGGTGGTCATTTTATAGGCAGAACCAGCAAGGAGAAAAATGCATGGGCCTTTCTGGAGGGAAAAGCAGGCCACAGTGGATATCTGGGCAGAGGGGCTGCACAGAGGACATGTAGGAAGTTCAGGAAGTATGGCCCAAAAAGATGGTTTCTGAGCCAAGGGTGTAGAGTGCCTAGCTACTGAATCATGTGTGTATTTGGCTGCTTGCTTGCTTCTTTGGGACGTGTTACAGAGGGTTTCTCTTCTCTTTTCAAAGAGCAAGTGACTACAAACAGCTCTGTAGCATTTTTCTATAAATGAGAGGATTGTGTAGGTTACTGTGAATCAGGTTCAGTTAAGCAATGACAATCACATGGTAAAAAAGATAAAATCTGCCTATAACTGTAGGTTTAAAGGAATATTGTGACTTTGAAAGGTTTGCTGCTCCCTCCCACTGCCCCAGAGACTGTCTGTGTTGCAGATCTTGCCAGCCCCTGCTCTTTGTCAAGACTCATGAGGCAACCTGAGATCCAGACCCCTGGGTTACAGTCGCTCTTGTGTTATGCTCTAAATCCTTCTTTTTTCTCAGGGTAGAGAATTTGGAAAATTTAGATAAGACCACCATGAACTCTTTCAAAGATAATGGAAAACATTGTACAATATTTCCTTTTGTATTTCTTTTTATTTTTGTGTCTGCATTATATGGTTCCCTCCTTCATCTCATCCTTGTCTCTCCCAAGGACACTCCCTCCCTCTACCTTACCTCTCCCTACACACACCCGAAATGGCCAAAATGCTCATTATGAAAAAGGAAAACAGCTGAGAAGCCTGAAGAGGGTGATCCTGCCTGCTGACACACTTTCCTGTCCTGAGGTTGCCCTGTCCCTGCTTTGGTGTCTGTCCACAGCAATAGCTGACCAACTGGATAGACAGTGAAAAGGTCCTTGAACAAAGAAGTATGGACACGCGAATCAGTTCAGATATATGAAAGCCTGTTCAGCTTCATTAATAAAATACCCACCAAAACAATAGTCTGTTGGTGAAGGGCTGGGTGATGGCCATTCTCACATATTCTGGGTAAAAGGCGAGGGCCCTCAAGATTATAATTGCACACCTTCAACTAGCAGTTTCATGTATAGGAACATGTCCCACACATGTGGCGCATATATGTTAAAAGACATAACAGGCTGGCCACAGTAGCAAAACTTAAGTCAGCACCAGGTGGGAAAGAGCCAAATGTCCATGAGATGAGCAAAACGATCACTAGTATAAAGGGTGTACTGAGAGCGGGCTGTGATTTATTGAGTGAAAAGTGAGAGGCAGAAGAGGTGTGTGTCACAGGTCCCTTTAGGTGTGTGTCTGCAAATAGAGAAGTGCCTTTGCTTCTGTCTATAGGTGGTCCCTGGAAACTAGGAGACTGAGGGAGGGGTCTGGATGCTGGGGCAGGAATGGGCAGGGCTAGTGTGCTCTGTATCCTCTTGTGTCTTCTGGATTTTGTACTGTATGTATGCATCACATAGTCAAAAATAAAAGCAAAGTAGTAATTAACAAATACCCCTAAAGTGCTAAGAGTGTTCCTTGCTTGGCACAGCAATGCCAGAGGCAAGCTCTGAGCCACTTAGGGTATCCCAAGGAGGAGGTCACCTGTCTACCATCAACCTCCATGTGTGGATTGGGTACTGAGTCTCTAAGGGCCAAGATGCTCCAGTGTTGATCCTAGGCCTGCCTCTTTGAGAAGATGCACTAACACCCATTCTTGTTTCCTTCTCTCTGACAATCTAGAGGAGGTGACCACCGAGTGGAACTTTACAAGGTAGGTGAGGATGGCACACAGTGTATGACAGAGAAAGCAGTATCCACATGGTCTATGATGGGCCAAGCGGTGTCTACACTGTGTATGATGGAGGGAGCAGTGCCTGGGTGTTTCCTGTGTGTTCTTTCCAGGTAGCATGAACAGAAGGAGCCTTCTAATAATTTCGATCCTAAATCATCGTTTTTCTGACACTGTCTCTATGGATGACTCCACCATGGAGTGCTTCCTACAATGCTGCTTCCAGGGATAGTTTCCAAAAGCAGGATGAATGGACATTATGGATTTATGCCAGATATTAGCTGATTACATAAAAGGCATTTGAAATTGTTTGTAAACGTATTATTCATATATAAAAAGAATGGAAAGAACAGAAGGGTCAGGGAGCTAACAGTTTATTCCCAAGTTGCAGGCTCAGGAATTGGGTACCTGTCACATTTAAATCAGATTCCAGGCCCGATGAGTGGAAGCCCAGGAGGTGTCCCCAGAGAAAGGAGGCCGCAGGCAGGTGTGCAGACCTTCCCTTCTGCTTGGTCATCATTGAGTGTTTGTGGCTCAGAGCCTGAAGTGTGCAGTTGCTGCCAGTGTCCGGGACCACTATGCCTGTCTCCCTCTTCCTCCTCTCAAATGAGTATCTGCATTTGCTACAGTGCAGAAGAGGACTTAAGCAGATGTGTAGAAACATCTGTACCGTGAGAGCACTGCTCTGTCGTATACTGAGTGGGCTGTCGTATACTGAGTGGGCTGCTCTGGGCTGTGGAGCTGTTTTGTGTGCGGATTAGATCAAGTCAGGGAAGGGGATGCTCGGAAAACTGTAGGTCCCCTGTTGAGGTTTCTGTTCATGGAATGATTTACACTAGGAGCAGGTGTGGTTCTGGAGGGTGTAGGCTCTGAGAGAGACTAGGAGCTGAAAAGAAATGCAGCAGGCTGCACTTGGGCGGCAGAAGGAGAAAGGAGCACAGGCCAGGCAGTGACTTTGGGTGATGTGGTGATGCAGCTTCCACACATGGCTCTGGGCACACTCCAGCTGAAGAGGGAGACTGTAAGTAGAGATTTAATGAGAGAGATCACCTAGTCTAGAGGGATTTTTTTTTTAATAACACAAAATTAAAGGAAGCTTAAAATCTGAGATAGCTTGCCGTAAGTGTCCTCTGATGTGGGCTCTGCACCTAGAGTCCCTCCTCCTCAGCTGCTGAATGGTCTGCTCCAGATGGGGCCACTTGTGAGCCCCTGAATGCAAAGAGAGATCCCTAGTCTAGAGGGATTTTTTTTTTAATAACACAAAATTAAAGGAAGCTTAAAATCTGAGATAGCTTGCCGTAAGTGTCCTCTGATGTGGGCTCTGCACCTAGAGTCCCTCCTCCTCAGCTGCTGAATGGTCTGCTCCAGATGGGGCCACTTGTGAGCCCCTGAATGCAAAGGCACTCTTCTGAGGCTCTGAGCTGAAGGAGAGGCATCCTGCCCAGAGTGCTGAGACAGAGGACATTGGCTTTTATTAGATCCCATCAGGAATAGGGCAACATGATGACTAGTCTTTATTAAGTTCCCCCTGTGTGCAGGGCATAAAGGCAGAAATCAGGGTGGGTTTAGTAAGGGGCAAGGTGCCCTCTACCGAAAATGAATGGATTTGTTGCCCAGATGTTTATTTTTCACTTTACAGGTGCTGAGTTCCCTTGGTTACCACGTGGTCACTTTTGACTATAGAGGTGAGGGTTCTTTTGGTGCATCTCTGAGCCCTCCCACTCCCTCTAGTTAATGTGCAGTATGCAGGCATCACTCTGAGAAGCCCAGACATGGCTAGCAGGTGCCTGACCTGTGGCAACTGCAAGTGTGTTAAGGTCGTGGATGGGGGCAGAGTCTTTGATAAGTGTCCTGCATGCAGATGCTAGAGGTGTCCCTCTTGTAGGGAGGCACCGGAATCCAGCATGTGCCCTTCGTCAGCAGCATTTTAACTGTGGAAGATTCTGTCTTTTTTCTTTATTGGACTCAGACTTTCCCTGCAGCTAGACACCGGACACATTTGATCCTCAGGAGAGCTTGTCTTGTTGAAGTTATGAAAACAGGAAAAAGAACTGCTGAGAGAGAAGAAAGATTCTTGTTCTTGCCACCTCAGTATTTCTTCTTTCTTACATAAATCAGAGGGCTTCCCATTGAAGAGATAAAGAACCGCAGTTTGATGTAAGCTAAAACATTCTACCTCAGTGAGTCAGAAAAATACTGTGTATTAGCACTGTGCAGTTGTGTGAGAAGTGTGTGCCTCCACAGTCCTCAGTTGGAGAGAGCAAAGGCTGAAGGCCGCCTGGCTGGCTTACCTTGACCTTGGAGGGCAGTGGTATCCATATCCTCAGACTGGATATTGTGTTACTTTCCTCTTGTTGCTGTAACAAATTACCACAAATTTAATGTCTTGAAATAACACAAATTTATTATCTTGCAGTTTTAAAAGTCAGAAGTCCAAAATCTTGAGTCACTGGGCTAAAATCAAAATGTTAGCAGGGTTGATTCCTTCAGGAAGTTCCGTGGGATAAACTAGTTCCTTGCCTTTTCCAGCTTCTTGAGGCTGCCTTTACTCCTTGGCTCTTGGCCCCTTGCATCTGCTTCACTGACCTTGACTTTTGTCTTTCTCTCTCACCTATAAAGGCCCTTGTCTTTACTTTGGGCCCACACTGATAAGCCAGGATACTCTCCCATCTCAAGGTGAGCTCATTTGCAGCATCACTTCCTTCTGCAACCACTATTCACAGGTTCTAGGGATAAGGATAAGGACCTGGACCTCTTTGCTGGCCATTATTCTGCTTACTATAGGAATGATTCTTCCATGGAAGACTCTTCCATCAGGATGAAAGTTCTGGGTTGGGGAAAACTCTGAAATGAGGTTCTGGCAAGTAGTTTATCTATTCATGTATTTCTCCATGCTAAAAAGTTTTTCTGTTCCTACTGCACGCTAGAGCCCTCAGGATAATGAGAAGGGACAGCTTTCTTCCTTGTTCACCTCCCTGTGCTTCTACCAAGAAATGAAATCCAGTATAGCACTTCCTCTTTTCAGTTGTTATTGAGTCTCTGCATTTCTAAGCCCTGTAAGAGACAGAAGTTCTGCCTCTTCTGCCTCTGTGTGTGTGTGTGTCTGTCTGTCTGTCTCTCTGTCCCTCCATGTCTCTGTGTCCCTGCCTCCCACTCGTGCCCCGAGCCTCTCAGTCTGGCCTTGTCTCTTGCAGGACTCCTTTCCTAATCTGGGATGCTCAGGGGAGGTGGCTTATTGTGCCCACTAACTCTGAGTTTTTGCTTATGCAGCAGAACCTGCTCTTTTTCAGCCTGTGGTGCTTTCAGATCACTTGATGATGACTCACTGCTGAGCTGCTCAAAATGACTAGGGCACTTGACCTTTCCTGGAGACTGGGTGGAAGGGCCCTTGGAGAGGACACAGTGTGAGGGCAGTGATGTTTAGCTTTCTTCTGTTAGGCAAACAGGATGCTTAGAGCCCCTTCACTTTCTGGGTCAGAGTTCCCTGGCATCTGGAATTCTACCCACCCACTCTGTCACCCACCCTGTTTCCCAGAGCCTTGCTTCCTGACTCCCTGTGCCTTTCTGTAGCTAGGCCACAGCTGGAGTCTAGACTGGGCTCGGGGCCCTTCATCCTGGGCCAGCCACTAGCAAACCCCCAGTGTTGAGTAGGTTGATGTCCCAGCAACACTTCCCCCTTCTGCACTGCTGCTCATCTGGGGAGGTCCTGTGATGGCCTTTGTGTTTGGGGATTATAATTGGATGAGGAGGTAGAAGAAGCAGGAGCAGACTTGTTGGGACACCCTGTGCATGGAGCTGTGGATGGTGATGGTGGTGATTGCAGAGACTTGTATTGCTTCTGAGGGCCTGGGCCTATCTGTCGAAAAGGAGAGTAGGGGTGGGCCTCCCCCTCAAGAGGTTCCATGAACTGGGCTTGACTTCCTCCTCTTTTGCTTCCCTCCCTTAGGTTGGGGTGACTCAATAGGCACGCCATCAGAGCGGGGCATGACCTATGATGCACTCCATGTTTTTGACTGGATTAAAGCGAGAAGTGGAGACAACCCCGTGTATATTTGGGGCCACTCCCTAGGCACTGGGTAAGAGTTCCCAGCATGACTTGGCCTTTGGGGGAGTAGGTTTTCATGGGGCAACTTTCCATCCTGGGCTTTCTGAGGGTACCCTGATGGCCTCTGGATCCTGTGGCACTATTAATTCCAACAAGCCTTGTCTCCAGTCTCTACATAGGGGCAGGGGATGAAGTACCACTAGAGCCCAAAAAGGGTCTGAACTACTTTAACTCCTCAACTGAAGAAGTCACTTGAGACACACATAGGCAGCTGTGGAGATGACCTCCCCCTCTACAGGGAGGATGGGCAGACTCTCCTCAGCCCAAGATTGTACCCCTGGGGAGACATCTTCAAAGCATACCAGATGGGGTTCAAGTTCAAGATGTACCTGGGCTTACACATCCCTTGTTTTGGGGCTGCATGTGCTGTCCAGCAAGTCCCAGTGCCAGGGCTCTGATCACTGCAAACCAGGGACATTTGTAAAAACTAGGCCACATAAGCCTATACTTGGCTTACCAGAGAACTTGGGGAAGGCAGCAATGCCAAGACAGGAAGCACTTTAATGTTTCATTTGGGACCATCTGAATTGCTTCTGCTGATATGAGACCAGAGTATTTCTAAAAAGAACTGCTGATGTCAGTGCCTAGAGCCCCAAGACCCTCAGCTGCCTTGCCCTTTCCTGCTGCTCTTCCTTTAAGTATAGTGACTGTATCCCCTTTCTCCTGTTGCTGCTCAGCTTGCATCATATGCTACAGTTGGGCTGCGGACTGCAGACTAGGCATTGTCTGGGACAGGGACTCTTGGCCCACCCATGTGGAGAGAGTGAACCTTGTGCCCTTGGAGAGAGGTGCCTTGGATGAAGAGGAGTAGGCCATCCTGCCATGGCTGTCCACATAGGACCCCCAGTGTGGTCTTGAGACACTCCACCTATTCCCCTTGCCCGCCCCCCCCCACCCCACCCACACTGCACCCAGGCCTGACGGACCCCACATTCTACCTCCTCCCGGAATTGTGCAGAT